>NW_023458571.1:5033246-5034418 GCF_013731165.1 Rhagoletis pomonella
GGCTGTCGATCAAATACGGCGGTTGCTGGTTTCGTGCACGATCATTCGGAGTACAGATTTGCCGAAGTCAATATCAGTATAAGCTATTATAAGCATCGTTCACTTGTGGTGGCTGTATTTGCAAAACAGCACGCTTTGCGGTGGTGTTCGTTCATCCTCCGTTTTTAACGTGAGTAGGCTTAAAGTCACAAAAACAGCACCCTTTGCCAATGTCTGATGCAGATGTGCTCGAAATGTTAGCGAAAAAATTATTAAAAATCAACCCGAACTCTTAGCGACTTGCAACTTGGACTTTATTATACTAAAATTTAGTAATCTATAAAACTGCATACCCAAAATTTTTATAAAAACTAAAAACAAAAAAAATACTTTTGGTAACATTTTTTTTATAACATTTCAAAATATTACTTTTTAATTTATTTTTTGTTTTGGTAGAACCCTACAATTGTTTTTAACTAGTTTTTATTATGAAACTTTTATTAGCTGGAACAGGAGAATCGGTCTTCTTCAAAATTGGCGCAATTTCTGCACTTTGCACTAAACACAAACAAATAAAAATTCGAAAATTGGGCTCATTTAGGCTCTTGCAACTTTGATTAGCTTTCATTTAAAAAATTGATTAATCAAATCGGTTGAGAAATGAAGGCTCCAGTGAATTATGAACATTAAATTCCATTTATTGACCACTGTGCGCTGTTAAGAAAAAAGCCTAATTTACTAGTTCAAATATAATTCGATCTAAAATCTGTTCACTTTTTTAAAAACTGCATTAAAATGGCTACAATTCTAAATATTTTAGTTTTGGAACAATTACTACAATCTGGAAAATCCTAACGAATAAATTTGAAAATTCGTGAAAAATATTACTAAATTGTCACTTTAGGCCGTGTGGGTATCTTTTTGGTTAGTTGTATTAAAAAACTGAGTACGCCATTCGCTTTAGCGGCTTATTCTTCATGAGGGTGGATATTTTTTTTTTTATTTCTTTTGTAAGATGAATGTGTTTTCATATAAGGATCTAAAGTTATAGCAAAAGAGTCTTATAAATCGCGGTTTTCGGAGTAGCTCATTAAATTTTTGCAATAATGAAATTTGTTTTTCCATTTTGTTAGGCCTTTAGCGTCCTATTTTCATATTCTGCTGCCGGAGGGAGGATCTGAAATACTTCAGGA
>NW_023458571.1:5034428-5051236 GCF_013731165.1 Rhagoletis pomonella
TCTGCAGTACTAATGTACTTAAAGAGCTTAACATCATCAGCGTACATTAAGCATTTCGAGTAATTCAACACCTTAGGAAGGTCATTTATAAATAAAATAAACAAGACGGGACCAATATGGCTGCCCTGAGGTACGCCGGATGTGACATGTATTGGCCGGGAGGTACAATTTTTAAAAATTACTCTTTGTTTCCTATCCACTAAGTAAGAAGAAAGCCAGCTGAGAAGAATAGGAGGGAAGCCAATTCGATCAAGTTTATATATAAGGGTTGAATGAGATACCTTGTCAAATGCCTTGCTGAAATCAGTGTAAATCACGTCCGTTCGAAGATTGTTTTTAAACCCATTAGACACATAAGTAGTGAATTCAAGAAGATTGGATACAGTTGATTTACCTTTGCAAAAACCGTGTTGCGATAGATCAATAGCAGAAGTAATAGAGTGAGATAGTTCTTCCGTAACAATTGCCTCAAAAACTTTAGCAATAGCACAAAGCTTCGCAATTCCTCTATAGTTTACGATGTTAGTCCTACTACCATTTTTATAAAGTGGCAAGATAAACGAATCCTTCCAGGAAGATGGGAAGACACCCTGTTTTAGGGAAGCGTTAAAAATATTTGCCAGAGGCTTATACAAATACTCTGCACAACTTTTAAGAACACTTGTGGGTATACCGTCTGGGCCAGCTGTATATGAAATTTTCAAACAATTCAAATGAATGACGACGTCCGCAGCAGATATCGATGGAATTCGGATACAATCAAATGATGGCAGATCGAATGGGTAGCTAGATAGATTCGAATTCAGTTGGGAAGATGTAGAACTGGCAGAGTAGTTTGACTCGAAGAAACCAGCAAACATATCGGCAATAATATTTTCGTCACTGGAAACTAAGTCATTTAACTTCAATGTTGAGGGATAACCGTTAGTCTTACGCTTAGTGTTCACAAATGCGTAAAACGATTTGGGATTAGAAACTATATTGAGTCGAACCCTGTTAATATAATTATTGTAACACTTTTTGTTCAATACATTGTATTTATGCCTAAGAATGGAGTACGCGGAGTAGTGAGAAGACAAGCCAGATTTTTTAAAAAGCTTAAATGCTTTGGATTTTTGATTTTTTAAGCGTTTCAATTCGCCAGTAAACCACTGAGCGTTAGACGTTACGTTAGCTTCCTTAACAAGAGGAATGATTTTACTGAAAATGTGGCGTAAGGAATTGCTAAAATGTAAGGCACTATCTTCAGCATTCCCATCATACTGGGGCCAAGTTATCTTCGATATCTCTAACCTAAGTTTATTATAATCTGCTGTTTTAAATGAGTAACGCTCCGCTCTTGATTTTTTACTGATAAAGCAACATGAGTTGCGTGAATTTATCAAGGACAATTCTAGTGGTGGGTGGTGAGAATCAACAGGGGTAATCAAAGCATAGCTAGGGGCTATTGTGACGTTGGAAACATCGTCCACAAAAACTAAATCCAGACATTTACCTAAGTTATTACTAACAGAGTTGATCTGGTAAAGACTAAGATCTGACAGATCGTTCAAAAATTGATTGAAGAGATCACGAGAGGAATTTGGTACTAGAATACCATCTATTAGATCCCAAGAAACACCCGCAAGATTGAAGTCACCCAGGACAATAACAGTATCGGAGGGCTTCACCATGGCATGTAGAGAGAGCAGTAAGGAGGAGTGTTTTAAATAAACAGAAAGGCTCGAGTTAGGTGGTATATAAGCAGCAACAAGATAAACGCTAATAGAATGATATCTTATTCGAACGCAGAGGAATTCAACTTCATCGGTGTCAGTGAACTCAATTTCTTCAGAAGAAAGGTCAGTCTGGACAGCGATTAAGACGCCTCCACCTTTTTTATTTAAACGGTCGTTTCGAAACACTTCATACTTAGGACACAAAATTTCCGAGTTGAACACATTCGGCTTGAGCCAGGTTTCAGTAAACACCAGTACTTTGAAGTCAAAATCATAGGACTGCAAGTGTAACCTTGATAGCTTTGTGTTCAAACCTCTCACATTTTGGTAGTATATGCTAATGGTGAGGTTACTTATTAGTTTTTTGATGCCGAGGTGGAAAGCGGAAGTTGAGCCAAATTTTGCCCTTGCGGTCTAGATCTAAATTCAAATTCGCGAATGAAGGCACCGCTTGGCCAAAAAGATGGGCTCATTACTCTATCAAAGCAGTCTTCGGATATGTCTATTTTAAAAGAAGAAATGCTTCTTTCATACGAGAATCTGAACTTGCGTACATGCAACTCATTTGCTATCAGCCTGGAAGTTAAATACCCCTTCACATCATCGACAGTGGTATCTTTTGAAAACCTAGATATAAAGACCGATTTTTTGGAAGGGACAACGATTAAATCCCTCGGGACGGGGTTAACGCAATCGGAAACGGTTTCAGATGTGGTAGGGGGTTGCGGAACAGGGGGTTGCGGAACAGCTGTCAACTTTTTGGAAGGAGCAACGATGGCTTCGGATGTGGTAGGGGGTTGAGATGTAGTTGTGGAGTTTTTGGAAGGAGCAACGACTACTTGCATTGGAACGGTGTTGACGCAATCGGAGATGGCTTCAGATGTGGTGGAGGGTTGAGATGAAGCTGTTGAACAGGAATTTAGTGAGGCTCCAGTAGAGGGTGGGGGGAAGTCGTTGAATCTATTCCATTGATCGATAAGAAGTCGTTAATTTTCAGGTTCACTTAGAAGAAGTAGTATTAAACAAAAACCTTTTCACATAGATCTCTAATTTTTTTAGTTCATTTGATAATTTAATACTGAATAATAAAAAAATATATACTTTGGTTAATTTCTTCGTATTTTCATTTCAAAACATCAATATTTCATGAAAATAGCCTGAGTCTATTTCATTGATCGGGAGTGTACGTTTGTCAAATCGAAAATTCGCGACAGGTAATTTTTGGACAAAGTTTGCTATCCAGTTAGCAAATTTTATTGGACATTTAGCTCACACCTGTTTTTAACTAAATCAGTTTGCTTGAAAGAAAAGTTACTGCGTCTATCCAAAGACTAGGAGTGTACATACATTTAGTTATTAAAATTTACACTGAAAGGATATTAGAAATATTTGCAAAAAAGAAAGCGCAAAATTGAGTTTGCAGTTTAAATTTGTTTAATCGAAGTTCTGAGCACTTTGTTAAAACTATTCCATCATTCAATCGAAAAACGTTGTAAGTAAGATATACATATGTATGTACCTACATGCATTGATTTAATACATAATGCCCAATTGAGCCGTTTATTTTGAAAGTGGCATAGGTCACTTCATAACTCTTGTACTTACATGAACGGATACTTGTAACCAAATGCATCTTTATATCATCGTAAACTAACGGCCAAAAATATGCCGTAAAAACATGATTTTAAGCGCTTAAAAAATTCACGATAAAATAAGAAAACATAAAACATAAAATAGAAAAACATGCTTAAAATATGCATTTAAAAAAATAAAAAGCCCAAAGTTTTTTGTGTAACAATCTATTGAATTGTGATCAAAATGTACAGAACCAATGGTAAAAATAAGATATTACACATTTAGACGTATTCATTTACATATCGTCGTTTAAAGTACAAAACCGCGTATCAAAAAAATGCAAAACCGCGTATCAAGATAATGCACAACCGCGTATGTGAATTGTGTAAATTATTTTCTAGAGAGTAAAAACACTCTTATTTCAAAATAGTCCTATTTTTAATAAAGCAATCGCATTTCTGGCTAGTATATTTCAGGACGAATGAATAAGCATTGAGCCAAGAGCTTGTGTGAGCAAATCCAATTTTTGGCAGCAAATGTCAATTACGCGGTTTTGCAGAATGACGCGGTTTGGTACTTTAAACGACGATATGTATGTATAGAAATAAAAATGCGAATTTGACTTAAATATTTTTGTTGCAATGAATAGCGAAATATTCGGATAAATTTTCAGAAAGAAATAATTGCCTGTTATCACGGAATACATTCTTAAACATGGAAAAGGCACGAACTTACAGACAGAAATTTCAGTGACTGAATATTTTTCAATCGGATGAATTGAATTACCGGATTCAATTATAAAATTTTTTAATACAGCAAAGCCCTGTTTATTGGTAAAAACTGATTTTAGCTTATTGTCCACGGTCGAAAAATTGACAGCGTTTAATTTTTCTTCAACTCTTTTAACAATTTCTATATGTGTCGATAAAGTCAATGCTGTTGCTTCTAGTGGCCAAAAATTGTATTAAAAAAATAAGCACAAATTCACATAAAAATTGTTTCGAAGTTAATTCAACATTACAATGGTAACCCCGCACAAGTTCTCGCAATGCTGTCCTGAGAAATCCCTGAAAAGCTGTTTACACAGGTAACTAGTGGAAGAAAAAATTGGAGATTTTATCTCGATACAACTCTAATTTCCATTTGCTTAATTTTGTTATGAGCTCCATAAGCTAGGTAAAATTCTGACGTACGTATCCACCACGAGAAATGTCAAATTTTTAGTTTCATCCGTCAAAATTTTATATTTTCTATCAATTGGCACATGCCCTTAGTGTAAAGCTCTATGCAAAATTTTACGAATTTTATAGACGATTATCGATACAAAAAATCACAATGTCAAATAGAACTCACGGCGATGCTTGCCGTCAAATTTTTATTCATAGGTGTCAAAAATGTACAGAGTAGTGTTGTATCAATTGGCACAGGCCCTATAATTAAAAAAATATTTTTTTTTTTTAATATGCACCAAATTTAGCATTTATTTCTAAAATATGCAAAAAATGCATTTATTGCGAAATATGCCGAAATATGCTCTAACAATTATGGCTGAAACGCTTTATCTTTTTCCAATTAGCATTTCCTTTTTATGCATTTTGTGATATAAGAAAATAAACATGCTCGAGCATATTTTAAGTTGCCCTACTAATGACACAACCTTTTACCTTTGGTTGATGAAGATGAACAAATAACCGACGTGTCCAGATACAAGTAACCAGTCATTTAAGTACAAGAGGTGTGGAGTGACCTATGCCACTTTCAAAATACACGGCTCAATTTTGTATTTTCTTATTTTTTAAAAGATTATATAATTCGTATACTACCGGTTGGATGCTTGTAGGTCATATAGCATGAACTTTGAGGAGTCATACATCGGTGAAACGTGTTTAATTTAACCCTATTTGATGTGTACCCAAATCGGTTCTCCACAACCAAAATTCTGTGTCCGCCTCTGATGCGATATTGAAAAATAAGTGGTAAAAATCAGCAGACATTTCCCAAAAATAAGAACATTTGCGTACTGAATTGGGAATTGAAAATTTTCAGTACAGCGAGTGCAAATTCAGTACCTACTGTGCTTCCGAGATCAGCACGTCTGGCAACCGTATCCATATTTAAATAATGCAATTTAAATATTGGATCCTTACATATCTCTCTCAGACGTAAAACCGATAGGATGACGAATACGACCTTTCGATGCACATACATACATACATATGTGACGTAATGTGTCACAACTATGGGCTTTATCATATTTTTACCTATATCATAAAAGCTCGGCTTGACTCAGAGAAACCATTATGATATTCGGAATCAGGATAAACTGCCACGATAGAAAAGCTACACAGGTCAATAGTACTGATCTATAACAGCAAAACCCTAAAAGGGGTTTCCAAAGTTAGCTCGCTTTCTAAAAATAATGACGTTCAATATTTGGCCTTTGCATTTAAAAAAAATAAAATTTTAATTACAAAATTTATTCATGTTCATTGTCTGATACAACGTAATCATCAAGTAGGAAGAGCAAGCTAATGGTAAAGCTCGCCTTGTTCGTCTGATTCTGTTGGTAACTGTTGGCTGAATTGTTGTAAATGATGATGCAAAAAGTAGGGTTACCAGATGTAATAAGTAGCCATAGTGAGTGAACGTACCCATCGATTAATTCAAGTTTTACCACAGCTGGCAATCATGTTGTTCAAGCAATAAATACAAAGCCACCTGGCACCCCTGTTTTTCAATATATCCTTTGAAGAGAATTGAATACGAATAAAAGACATTTTTAATTACTCGCAGAATTATTCTTTAATTTAACAGTAATCACCAGATAGTGTTACATGGTGTCTGAAGTGGGATTAAAATCACTAAAGCGACGACAATCACCAAAGTAAAAGAAAAACTTGCGAAATTAGCGTGCAAGACTATTTAAACTCTGACGCACTAGAAATACACGTGAGGTAAATTAGTTAATCGGATAATTTTAGTGGAATCGTGGGCCATCGAACAAAAGGGCTGGTCGTCAACAATTATTGAAGCCAAACGTTGTGCAAACCGATGTATCGATCAGATGTATCAGATTAAGGAAATGGTCACATCGTGTTCGGTCTCTGAAAAATTTACTCGTAATCAGCAAAAATAAATACTTGTGCAAGAGGAAAACCCCAAATACCATTTTCATATAATCTCCATGGACATTTTCGAATGTGCTGGCCAGGATTTCCTGTCTATTTCTGACGCATATTCAGGGCTCGTTATTGTTGAAAAACTGACAAATAAAACATCGGGACATATTATTGGAAAACAAAAACCAAACTTCAATAAACTAGGATACCCTACAATAGTCAAATGTGATAATACTCCATTCGCGTCAGGGGAATTTCATAAATTTGCTAGTAGCCATAACATTGTTATGAGGTTCTCAAGTCCTCGATACCCTCAGAGCAATGGATTGGCGGAAAAGGGCGTTGCGATTGCGAAAAATATTCTTAAGAGGTGTTTTGAGGCTAACGAAACAAAACAATATCAGTACCGAATTCTCGAATATAATACCACACCAGTGGCAAGCATGCAACTGGCCCCGGCCCAATTGTTTTTCGGAAGAATGATAAAATCGCGAATGCCAGTGTCCGAAGCACTGTTGTTTAGAACCAATTTAAGTGAGGAAATTGTAGAAAAGAAGCTTAAAAGAAAAAAGGAACAACAGAAATATTATTGCAATCGGAACGCAAAAGCATTGCCAGTACTGAAAAGGGGTGATGGGGTAATATTTAGAAAGGATAATAAGAAATGCATGTACGGTAAAATTTGTGAAAATATTAACAATTGATCTTATATTATTGAAGATAACTTTAATAATTTTTTTAGACGCAACCGAAGGTTCATTTCTAATCTAAAAACAATGATATTAATACCAGTGACATGTTGTTTGAAGATAATGTAATTTCAAAGAGTCCTAAACAAACATAAATATTCCACCTTCTGTGCGTGGCAACAGTGGTACCGAAGACCCTAGTTGTGAGGTGGATGAGCCTATCCTACCAGTGTTGGACAATAGTATGCCATCAGCTGAGGATCTGAAGCAGAGACAGTAAGCGATAATTCACCCAGGTCGCTAACCGTAGGTGATAATAATGTGTGCTTATCAAGAAGTGGGCGGGTGATTCGGCCACCGCAAAGGTACGGCTGGGATGATTAATTTGGTGACTTACCTATATTTATAAATTATGGCTCAGTCATTATAATTGTATGCTTATAAGCGAAGTTTGTACACATTATGATTTAATGATTAAGAGTACACATACAAAAAAAAGAGCATGTAATAAGTAGCCATAGTGAGTGAACGCACCCATCGATAAATTCAAGTTTTACCACAGCTTGCAATCATGTTGTTCAAGCAATAAATAAAAAGCCACCTGGCACCCCTGTTTTTCAATACATCCGGTGAAGAGAATTGAAGACGAATAAAAGACACTTTTAATTACTCGCAGAATTATTCTTTAATTTAACACTAATCACCAGATAGTGTTACACCAGACGTCCTCCTTTTGTAGGACATGTCCTTTTTGCGTAAAAATGAAATGTCCGTCTTTATGACTGAAATGTTCTCCTTTTTTGCATTTTGTATTCTTCGCATATTACTTCTAAAGTTATTTTTTTATTTGTGATTTTTGGCGATGTTTTCTTTGTCTTATAGCGTCACACTTATGTACATTGCAGGCTTTTTTCTTTTTTAAATAATATGTTCGGAACATCTCCTGCAGACTCACGTTTCGAAGCAACAATGCATGGTATATACAGTCAGTGTCATATATAAGTGTACACCCTGTTCTAATATAATATTCAAAATTATTTTCATAACAAATTTTTTTATTTATTATTTATGAAAATATAGTTCGTTCTATAACATAAACCTATATAAAGTTCACGAAAATTCAAACAATTTTCATCAAAATTTTTATTCAGAATTTCTAGAAAATTTTCGAGCATAAAGTTTTACAACCCGTTCAATTTTTTTTTGTGGAGGGTGTTGCGCGTGATCAAATTCTATTCTTATATGGATGAAAACGCAAAAGCGTCCGCAAAAAAAATCTAAAACATCAACGGTAATTTTTAGCGACTTGAAACTTGAAACAGCGTTTTCAGAGCACTCCGAATATGGAGTGAAAAGGGACTCCCACGTTAACATCTCGAATGAGTGTTTTCTGAGCGCTCCGAATATGGAGTAAGAAGGGAGTGAAAGTGTTTTTTGTTTTCTTGTTTTTTTTTTTATCTAATTGAAAAAGAAATTCCTTAAAAGGGACGCCGCAAAAAAAGCTATTGACGTTACGGCAGTTTTAAATGTATTTAGAGGTAAACAATAATGCATACAAAATTACTTTTGTGTAACTTTAAAACTTTTCAGATGTATTTAGTAAATAATATGCAGTATCTGGCAAAGAAATTCCATAGAGCGGGCGGAAAGTGGTTGAAAACCTAAAAGGAACGCATTTTAAACAGAGAACATTTATAAATGAGAAGGCGCATTTTTGGTGTGAACTAATTGCCGACAGAAATTTTGAGGTGCGGTCGAGCAAATATACCACTCGTCGACGAAATGCACCTCTTGACACGGTGTCGGCAGAGAAATTTCGGCTGCCACCATACCAAAAATTTTTCCGTGCCACAACACTTTGACCAAATTTACCATAGTTCAAAGCAAAATGAAACAAGTAAGAAACTCTAAGTTCGGGCGGAGCCGAACATTAAATACCCGGCGCAAGTATTAAATATATGTTTTCCACCTTTCCGAAAGCTACCGCTACATGATAAGCCGGGGTGTATACATTTTAAGTAAATTAGCGTCCTTAAATTTCGAAATATTGAAATTTCAAGCCTTTCTGAAATTTATCGTTATATGGGATGTGGGCGTGGTTATTGTCCGATTTTAAAAAGTTTCGGCCATTTGGTATGCTGTACCAGGACCAATAACTGTGCCAAGTTTGGAAGAAATCGGCGCAGCGGTTGCCAAGATATACACATGTAACCATAAGTGGGCGTGGCTACGCCCATTTGCCAAAATTTTAAAATATTCTTATTTTTCGTCTACAATTCATTGTAAATATAAATTTTGAGTGAATTATCTTCAGTAGTTACTAAAATACTGCAGTTTTCGTATTTCTGAAAATTACCGTTATATGGGAGGTAGGCGTGGTTATTGTCTGATTTTAAAAATTTTCGGCCATTCGGTATGCTGTAGCAAGACTAACAACTGTGCCAAGTGTGGAAGAAATTGGTTCAGCGGTTACCAAGATATACACATGTATCCATAAGAAGGCGTGGCTACGCCCATTTTCCAAAAATGTATAATATTCTTATTCTTCGTCTAAAAATTATTGTAAATATCAATTTTGAGTGAATAATCTTCAGTAGTTACTAAAATATCGCAGTTTTCGTATTTCTGAAAATTACCGTTATATGGGAAGTAGGCGTGGTTATTTTCCGATTTTGCCCATTTTCAATACCATCCGTCCTACGCCCGAAAGAAGTGCACATACCAAGTTTCGTTAAGATATCTAAATTTTTACTCGAGTTATCGTGTGCACAGGCGGACGGACAGACGTACGGACGGACGGACGGACAGACAGTCACCGCTTAATCGATTTCTCTTTTCATTCTGATCATTTATGTATACATTTGTCTATATCTATCTCGATTCGTTTTGCCTGTTACAAACAACCGTTATGTGAACAAAGTTATAATACCCTTGTGCACAAGTGCGCTCGGGTATAAAAATGGAAGTCAGAACGACAAGTGTGTAGAAAAACGCGGGAAACGGGGAAAGGAGCGGGCTTTTGTACATTTGCTTGCTTGCCGAAAATATGATATTTGCGTCAAATCGATTTGCATTTTTCTATTTTAGCTAAGTTTATAAGATTATCTAAGGCAATATTTTGACTTTAATTTATTTATTTTTTTTTTCATATTTCAGCTAAGTTGATAAGATTTTCTTTAAGCAATGTTTTGCCTTTTTTCCACAATCGTCTAAAGTCATGTAAAATGGACCTTTTTATAAAACTATTTTATTCTAATAAAAAATTATATAATATACATATATAAATTATAAAACTATAAAATAAATGCATGCATAGAAGTTGAAATTATTCTTACTATATGTACTATGTACATGTTGTGTACATGCATATGTATGTACATTTTGTGTACATGCATATGTATGTACATACCCTGCAGGGAAAGCTACCAGTTGTGAACCAGAATGCTACCAGTTTGCGTTTCAGCCCAACTAGTTCACGTTGTATCCTATTTCAATGTTAGCGACTGGTATTTTTAACATGGCGGTGTCATACGAGATGTCAATTGTCCGCTTCTGCATCAGCACGATACCAGTAGAAATACTAGTAGCATCATACCAGTTGACGGGATAGACTGCCTATTCATCCCCCGTGAAAAGCAAAAATATGTCATTTTGTTCGCGGCGCTGCAACAGTGGCAATGGTCGACAGAGTAAAGCTTTGGTACGCCAAATCAAGAGATCCGAGTTCGAATCTTAGTGAGCGAATCTTTTTTTTTATTTTTTTATTTATATCTCTTGTGTAATTTTTAAATTTATTGTTTTAAAGAGAACAAAAAATTATTTATTTTCATTTTTTTATGGTATTTGAATATTTAGGCTTTTTCCAAATCAAATTTAATTTAGGTACAATTTTTATTTTATATTTAAATTGAAATATATTGAAATAATTATAATTATTTAAATTAATTTACTTACTTTACTTTAACAACCTCCACGCGCACTCGAACCTGTAATCTCAGAATCAGAATCGGTAGTATTCACTCGACGCCACAGTCGACATTTGTTATGAAAGCAATTAACCATGTTTTAGTTTTCGTTATGCCTATTCAAAGACAGATGTCGCTGATAGCATAAGCTTGTGGCAGCACTGCACGCCACCTAGGTGTCAAGTAAACAAAACATCAGCTGTCAACTTCGCGGTTTTGACGTTTTTGCCATGTTGTCATTCCTGGCGTTCGATTCGTTGAAGTAGCAACCTACAGGTTTTTTGTGAAATCATATTAGATATTAGTTTTCCTTTTTGCTGTATTAAATAATAGTGAATAAAGTCATTTGTTAGACATTATAAACACTAAAGTGGTGACCCCGTTCACGGCAACAAAGGAATTTACGTAATTTCGTGTATTTGCTTGCTACATTTGCTGTTGCAAAGTCTTACGTATAAATTGTTGCAACGAAATTCGGCGAACATTCGTGGAATCAACGACGCTTGCATTTTCTTCGAATCGCTTCGCATCCACGGCATGCCGAACGACCGTTACGACTTACGAAATTCAAAAAAGTCAGATTCTAGCGAAGAGGATTTGTTTCACGACAGCGTAATGAGCGACGAGGTAAAAGACCAACTGCAGATGGTGCAAAATAGCATCGAAGTTTTGCAAAATGCAATTATTCCAGTTAGTTCACGTGCAAGTTGGTAACGTATGCATGTTTCTAGCTTCAACAAACAAAATCCGCAGCTATGGTTTGCTCAACTGGAGCGAGCATTTCGACTCAGTGATATCACATCAGATATCGATAAATTCGACTGGGTTACGATTCATCTGGAGCACGATATTTTGTTAACTGTCGAAGATCTTATAACACAGCCGCCCGCAGATAATCGCTACAATATTCTCAAAGGCAGGCTCCTGGCAAAATATTCTGAATCGGCGGAAAGTAAGCTGCGTCGCCTGCTGCAAGGTGGAGACACTGCTGGAATGAAGCCGTCTGAAATTTTATCGCACATGAAACGACTCGCACCTGACCCGGGGAGTGCCGCAGTCATACGAACATTGTTTTTGGGACAAATGCCTAGTTCGGTTCGACCTCTGTTGACTGTGTGGAAAGAGGATAACCTCGAGCAGCTAGCGCAAATCGCTGACAAAATGTTGGAAGCGGTTAACTCGAACTCCATCAACATGATAGCTACACACGGGGCTGAGTTGTATGCTCAAGCCCCCACAGTTAATGCCATAGCTAACGAGAATACCCCATTAACAGAAATCGCTAGCACACTCAAATCACTTGCCGTTGCTGTTAAACAACTTCAAAGTGATGTCAAAATTTTGAAACGAAATCCATCTCAACGATCATCATCCAAGGGTCGTTCTCCTAGCCGTAATACACCAAGTACTAGTGACCAAGCTGAAGCTGCTCATGTATGTTTTTTTCATTCAAAATTTGGCGACAAAGCACGTAAATGTTGCCAGTCACGCTGGGGGGCAGCAGCTCCATTACACCCAGCAGCCAATCAAACCAAAACGACAATTCTTTTCGGGAAACAAGACTACATATTTACGATCGCCTCAATCGTTTTCAGTTCCTCGTGGATTCGGGCTCAGTGGTTTCTGTCATTCCACGTAACTTCGTCAAGACGGCAGTTAAATCAAAATCACTTCAACTCTATGCAGCTAATCAAACAGCAATTCAGACCTACGGAAACCATGTGTTACAACTGGAGCTGGAATTGCGACGAGCATTTAGTTTGGCATTTAGTTAGCCGACACACACACAGCTATTATCGGTGCTGATTTTTTGGCACGATACAATTTATTGATTGACTTGAATCAACAGCAACTCATCGACAAAACCACTGGCCTAACTACAAGCGGCAAGTTGTCAGACACCAACGAGTTCGGCATTTCCACGATAAACGATGCCAACGATTTTAGAGGTCTACTGACACAATTTGTTGACATAACTAAAACAACACGTAAGTCTAACGAAGTAGAGAGTAGTCATTCTGTTATGCATTATATACAGACAAAAGGCGCTCCTATCGCCGACCGCGCTCGACGCCTAGCTGGTGGCAAACTTGTTTGTGCCAAACGTGAAATAAATTTTCTCCTCGATCAAGGTATTTGTCGTCCTTCAAAAAGCCCGTGGGCTAGTCCCCTAAATATGGTGGAGAAAAAGACTGGCGGATGGCGCGCATGCGGCGACTACCGAAAATTAAATGCAGTCACCGTTCCTGATCGTTACCCGATTTCCCACATCCCTATTTTTCGGAAAAACTGCATGGTAAACGAATCTTTTCTACAATCGATTTGGTCCGTGCATACTACCACATCCCGATGGCTAAGCCCGACATCGAAAAAACTGCTGTTTGTACACCATTCGGATTGTTTGAATTCGTTCGCATGCCGTTTGGTTTAAAGAACGCAACGCAGACTTTCCAGCGGTTCATGGACAGCATATTCAAAGATATCGACTTTGTTTATATATACATAGACGACATTCTCGTCATGTCGAACTCGGCAAACGAACACGAAGAGCATCTTCGTGAAGTGTTTTCAGTTCTGCAGCAACATGGCTTGACTATCAACGCCAACAAGTGTCACTTCGGCAAACACGAGGTGGTATTTCTGGGTTACGTCATCAACAGCGATGGACTACGTCCGCCCAACGAACGCATAGAAGCTATCAAAACTTTTAAGCCACCAGACACAGTCTGCGAACTCAGTCGGTTCCTTGGTTTTATAAATTATTACCGAAGATGCATTCCTCATGCTTCGGAACTACAATCTCGGCTGAATGAATACACGCGCGGCATGCGAAAAAACGACAGACGCAAAGTAAACTGGTCCTCCGAGACACTTAAGGTATTTGAGGATTGCAAACGCAGCTTAGCTAATGCTACAATGCTTGCACACCCGGCCCCTGAAGCCAAGTTAGCATTGGTGTGTGACGCGTCCGACGCAGCAATCGGCGCAGCATTAGAGCAAAAATACATCGACACAACTCCTTCGTTCCAGAGAGAATCGACATGCCAGATAATAGATTCGATCATGTCCATCTAGATATTGTGGTCATGCCACAAGTTAATAGCTACCGCTATTGCTTGACCATGATCGACAGGTTTTCTCGATGGCCGGAAGCCATTCCACTTCAGGACATATCTGCAACCACAGTCATCAATGCGTTTTGGGCAAATTGGGTTTCCAGATTCGGCTGTCCTAAGACGATAACGACAGATCAGGGGACTCAATTTGAGTCGGCTCTTTTCGAAGCCCTCGTAAAGATGATCGGCTGTCGACACATTCGTACAACTGCCTATCATCCCCAGTCGAATGGGATGGTAGAGCGCTGGCATCGCTCATTCAAATCTGCACTGATGTGTGACCCTGCGACGTCGTGGCCAGATTTGTTACCGACTGTTCTACTTGGACTACGAACATGCTATAAAGAAGATCTAGGAGCATCAACATCAGATATGTTGTACGGCGGTCCAATCAGACTTCCAAATGAATTTCTCGAAGATTTGGACAAACCAAACAATCCAAATGCGTTTCTTGAGAAACACCGGGAGCACATGAAGAACATACGGCCAGTTCCTGCTACTCATCACAGTTCCAAGAGAAGAATGTTTATACTAAAAAACCTTTACGACTGTTCACATGTGCTTGTGAGGACAGATGCTGTTCGGCAACCGTTGGAACCACCGTACACTGGCCCCTACGAGGTCATTGCTCGTACAACAGATAGAGTGTTTACTATAAAAATTAAAAACAAAGATGTAGCAATATCAACAGATAGATTGAAACCAGCTTTCGTCATTAGAGAAGATACGAATCCTGAACCGGAAAAGACTCCACGAACATACGAAAGGACACATCGTGTACGATTCCTCACTCAATCGTGACTTCGTCACTGAAGGGGGAGTCCTGTGGCAGCACTGCACGCCACCTAGGTGTCAAGTAAACAAAACATCAGCTGTCAACTTCGCGGTTTTGACGTTTTTGCCATGTTGTCATTCCTGGCGTTCGATTCGTTGAAGTAGCAACCTACAAGTTTTTTGTGAAATCATATTAGATATTAGTTTTCCTTTTTGCTGTATTAAATAATAGTGAATAAAGTCATTTGTTAGACATTATAAACACTAAAAGCTGTTCGAAATCGCCAAATGGTAGGCCGTCGCTTAAGCACATACTGGTTAATGAACTAGTATTTGTATTGGCTGGTTTGGCATTTCACTGCAGAGAACTGGTATAATTATAGTCCATGACGAACTGGTATGACTCTCCCATTTAATACCAGTTTTCGAACTAGAATTTCTACCAACTAGTTTACTTTACTAAATAATAGTTCATGAACTGGAATTTGTGCATACTAGTTTAGCTTTTCACTGCAGGGTATGTACAACTTACGGCAGCATACATGCATATGCACATAATTACACGCATCAGGGTTGCCAGTATTTTTTTAAGCAGTATCGCCAGTTTCTCAATTTAAAGTCGCCAAAATCGCCAAATTTTATTTATATTATCGCCGGATTAGTCGCCAACAAAATTCTGAGCAAAACCAAACATAAAAACTCAAATAAAATTGCAATTCAAAGACGATTTTTTTTGTAGAAGTTTATTCGCGCATAGCACAAATATTTATTATCGCAACAAAACAAAATAAAATTATTAAAAACTTGAACATGTACATTTTTATTATTTTTTAACTTCCTACTACTTCGGGTTACTTATTATTACCTGTTCTGTATTAATTACTTATACAAATACAAGGAAAATCAATATTAGTTACAGTTTCAAACGTATCGCCCGTTTCTCTTTGTTTAAATTTTTCTTCCTCTGTATTTATCTTAGGATTATTTATGTCATACTTAAAATTCTTAATCATCCTGTTCGATGGATGGAATTTATCGCAACATATATTTCTTTCATACACGGTCAAAAATTTGGGTTTAATTTTTAAACCGCGCTGGGACTACTGCCTTTTTTAAACTTTTATAGTCTACTTTTTAAACCAGTCAATAGTTTTACGCAATTTTTAATATTTTCTGGTTTAAATTTTAGCCCAAAAAGTTCGTGGTTTAAAAATCAAACCAAAATGTTTTAATTCTAGTTTCTAGGTTTCATATATAGAAAATTTGGTTTAAAATCTAAACCGAAATAGAATATGTTTGCACAGCGAATTGTGGTGTTGATTCAAACTCAACATATGAAAGCACATTTACATGCGTGGCTGTAGTTGAGTGTGCAAAGATGCTTGATACAATTGGTTGCTACCAAGGCAGTCCGGGTTCAATCCCAACCAGACGGAGCATGAAATTTAAGATTGTTTTTTTTTGTATTCTTAATTATGAAAATGTTTGGGTTTAACATTTAAACCGAATTGTTTAAATTCTAAACCCAACATATGTGCTCTCTTTTTTTTAAACTTGGAAGGTTTGTATTTGAAACTGAATTTAGTTTGGTCATATATGTAGTCCAAAAAGTTTAAAATTAAAACCGAAATTTTTAACCGTGTAGAAATAAAGGCGCGTACGTAGCAACGAATTTAACATTTTGATTTGCAATTTATTTCGCGCTTGAGTGATGGCATTTAATACAGAGAATGTTCTCTCGACATGAGCGTTGCTTGTAGGAAGGCTCAATATTTTCAAAGCATAGGATGACAACTCCTTGAACACGGGCAGACCGGCAGCATTTTCATACTGATGCACTATCGGCCAAAAA
>NW_023458571.1:5066236-5094598 GCF_013731165.1 Rhagoletis pomonella
CGTTCTTATTTTTTCATTTTGCTTTGAACTATGGTAAATTTGGTCGAGGTGTGGTGGCACGGAAAAATTTTTGGTATGGTGGCAGCCGACACTTCTCTGCCGACACCGTGTCGAGTGGTGCATTTCGTCGACGAGTGGTATATTTGCTCGGCCGCACCTCAAAACTTCTGTCGGCAATTAGTTCACACTGAAAATGCGCCTTCTCATTTATATAGGTTCTCTGTTTTAAACAAAATACAAAATATTTTTTGATTTGCTTCAGGATTTTTCCGTTTTTATCTGTTTTTTTTGCACTGAATAATTTGTAAATCTGTAGTTTAGCATTTTTTCAATAAAAATAAATGATGAAAACGCTTAAATACTTATTAATTATAAACATAATTAAGACTATTTAGAAAAACCGTAAAGCCCCCTTTTCGGTCTATTATCGGACTCCGCTGGTATGCTGGGAACAATATTTTTGAAAAACTTAATTTTTTTATTTGCAATTTTACATATGGCCCAAATCGATGAAAACGAAACCAAGGAGAACAATATTTTTTTCGGGTTTCGCAGATTTTGGATTACATCGGGGTCATACATTTTCTAAGGTATCAGACATCATCAATGGGCGCGTTTCTAAAGCTGAGATCCCACGATTGCCGCAAATGGACCAATCTGGAACAATTTTTATTGTGCTGTATTGAAGCACAATAAAAAAATTGTCCCAATGAAATTCTGTACAGTCACACGGTTGCCTCTTTTTATACAATTCTCATTGCCGTAAGTTGGCGAAAAGCAATACAGTGACAGTAATTGCCCCGAACTTATCACACGATTGTTCGAGCATGCGACAATTGTGACCATAAAGTGTTGCGCTGACCTCTAAATTCTGTTTTTTTTCTCTGTTGTGTAAAAATGGCGTATTCTTAATAAAAAAAAAATAAATCAATTGCATCTGCTTTGTATATTGCGGGCTCATTTTGTGCAAATTTGTTGTTGTTTGAAAGCAAAGAAGCAAAAACTTGTGCCCAACGAAAACTCACGTATTTATTTTGAAGTTTGATTGTATAGTTTTTTTATTTTTCGACGATAACTGCAACGTGCTATGTGGAGTTCAAGTTGCAACAGTTTTCTTTTTAATTTTGTTACGTAGAGGTTTTTTTATTCATTACAAGTAAAATTGGTTCAAAAGAGTTATGGTTGTTTAAAAGAAAGCTGCGAATTTACATAATTTATGTTTGGAATTAAATTTTATAATTACATGTACAGCTCGCAACAAATGATAGCACCTTAACATTTTGATCAGTCTTGACTTTTTTCTTCTGTTGTTTAATGTTAATTTTTTCCTATAAAAACATAGCTCACTGTCTAGTAAAAACCACATAAGTCCAAATTCCAAACTTTATACAAAAATTATAAACATTTCTTAAAATTTTGATCACAATTCAATGGTTTTTAATTTGGGTTTCTAGAAAAAATTTTGTTTTACAGTTTACAAAGTAATTTACAGAGAAGAAAGTGCATAATACCGTCAGCTAAAAAAATTATAAAAATCAACATGATCTCATAGCAACTTCAACCTTATTGTACTAAATTTTAATGAGCTACAGAACTAAATAACCATTTTTTTCTAGAAATCCAAATTATAAACCGTGGGATTGTGTTCAAAAGTTTAAGAAATTTTTATAATTTTTGTATAAAGCTTGCAATTTGGATTTATGCAGTTTTTGTTAGACAATGAGCTATACTTTTATACGAAAATAATGAAGATTAAATAAGTAGAAGAAAAATAGTCAAGACTGGTCCAAATGTTGAGGTTCTACTGCATTGTCGTGGGCTGTATTGAACTTTTAAGTTTTTTTTTTTTAATAAATTTATACTGTCATGGCAGTCCGCCATTTGGTGACATAAAATACCTTTCGTATTCTTCTCGTATGAGTTTTGCTTGTGCTGGTATATATCGCGGCAAAGATTCCGTTATCGGACTTGAAGAAAAATTATAATTTCACTACAAATTAAATTAAAAGTTATGTTGCTTCCGAAAACAAGGATATTAATTTCAGTGATTTTTGGATACATAAGGAAGCAAAAAAGTAAATCATTAATAAACAGCCTAAATATTGATGTGTATTGTTCACTTCAATTGCCGCACAAGAATACAATAAATATTGCCGCAATTTTGAAATTTTCATTGCCCCATGATTGCCAATCGAGCTATCACACGATTGCCGCACATGGGCCGTAATTGATTGGGCACAGTAAGCACAATATCGGCCTCTATTGCCGCATGAGTTAATGTATTGTGAAATCACACGATTGGGGCATAAAATGAGGCAATAATTGGTGTATTGCGGCAATCGTGGGATCCCAGCTTAAGACGTAGCTGTTGGTAAACTGTTGAGTGTTTGTCTTCGAAACGCACAGTTGAGTAGTTCCGCTCAGCTCCACAGTTGGCAACTTTAACGCCGCTTTGTCAGGTGGCAGTTGCAAACAGGTTTATTCTATTTTATATTGCTGATGTTATAAAGTAACTTAAATATTTTATACTAATATCACGTTTCTAAATATATGTTTTTAAGATGTTTGCTATATAATTATACACTGTTTACTTCATTATAACATTGAACGATTTTTTCAACACGGCGGCAGCTCAACGTTGAATTCTAAATACTATCGGCGCAACTATCTCTATTTATTGCAATTTCATTTGTTTACATTTATCAGCTGTTCATTTGGCAGCATATTCATCAAGCCGTTTTTAAGACGTAATTGTTGGGTCTAACAGTTGCCTGCAGTTTCGTAGCAGTTGAGCTAAACAGCTACGTCTTATAAACGCGCCCAATATTAACACGAATCGTCCTACTCTCAAACATGAAAATTCACTTAATCTTGAGACACATTTAAACGAAAATTAAACAAGTAAGGAAGCCTAAGTTCGGGCCGAGCCGAACACTAAATAACCGGCGCAAGTAATAATCCCATTTTAAATATTTTCTATAGAACATTCAGTTAGAACTAATCAGACAAACTAATAAAGCCATATTTGGGCGGTATCACGCCCATTTTCCAAATTTCCAAATAATGTTACCTGTTAAGGGGATTGTTGTTAGTATAAATTTTGAGTAAATTAGCGTCTTTAAATTTCGAAATATCGAAGTTTCAAGCGTTTCTGAAGTTTACCGTTATATGAAAAGTTACCGTAATTTTAGTCCGATTTCAATAAATTTCAAAGTTTTGCTCTTATGTGGCAAGTACAATAACCACACCGAGTGTGGTCCAAATTGGTGTATTGGTTACCGAGATACATATATGTGATCATAAGTGGGCGGTACCACGCCCATTTTCCAAAATTGTATCATAAACGTATTTCTTGGTAATTAATTATTGCAAGCATGAATTTTGAATAAATTCGCTTTAGTATTTACTGATTTATCGAAGATTTCGCATTTCTCTAAATTACCGTTGTATTGGATCTGGGCGTGGTTATTGTCCGATTTTAAATATTTTCAGCTATTTGGTATGTTGTACCAAGGCCAATAACTGTGCCAAGCTTGGGAGCGGTTACCAAGATATACACATGTAATCATAGGTGGGCGTGGCTACCCCCATTTTCCTAAAAATTTGCAATATTGGTATTTTTCGTCTAAAAATTATTGTAAATACCAATTTTTAGTGAATAGCCTTCAGTAGTTACTAAGATATCGCAGTTTTCGTATATCTGAAAGCTACCGTTATATGGAAGGTAGGCGTGGTTATTGTCCGATTTTGCCGATTTTCAGTACCATCTGTCCTACGCCCGAAAAAAGTATACGCACAAAGTTTCGTTAAGATATCGCAATTTTTGTTCGAGTTATCGTGTACACAGACGGACGGACGGACAGACAGTCACCGCTTATTCGATTTCTCTTTTCATTCTGATCACTTATGTATACATTTGTCTATATCTATCTCGATTTGTTTTGCCTGATACAAACAACCGTTATGTGAACAAAGTTATAAGCAGAGCTGGGTAATTTTTGATTACTATTACATTTCAATTACGGTTACTTAATTGTAATCTTTAAATTATATATGATTCGGATTACTTTAATTGTAATCATAAATGTTTCCATTATGATTATAACAATTGTAATCTTAAAAACTTAAGGACTAAGATTACTGTAATCGTAATCATGAAAGACATGATTATAAATACCATAATTGTAACCCTTAAAATTTTAAGATTACAATTACATTATACTAAAAATATGATGATTACAATTAATGTAATCGTAATCAAGAAAATGTTGATTGCGATTTTCTAATTTTCTATAGAGGTTTAGTAGTTAGGTAAATGAGCGGAACTTTCACGGAAAAGTATGTAAAAATGATTTAAATTTGAAGTAATACAGTTACACAGCGGTCGCTGTGTAGGGCTGCCAGACGTCCCGGTTTTCCCGGACATGTCCCGGTTTTAGACTATTTGTCCCGGTGTCCCGGTCCAACCTTAAAATGTCCCGGGTTTCGTTTAAGTGTCCCGGTTTTCGATTTGATTGCACAAATTTTGCTTAAAATTACTACACTGAGAGAAAAAACGCGTTGTAATATAAATAAAATTTTATGAATTTACTGGGGGAAATAACGCACAGTAAACATGAATATTTTTTACTTGATTATCGCTTTAAAATGTTCGTATTTAAAAACAATACTTTCATACCACGTGGTGTTGAATTAAACTGAACATTTGAATGCACATTAACCTGTCTGCCTGTAGCTGAGTGCACGACGATGCTTGCCATAATTTGCCAATTTCCAGAGCGTCAGGGTTCAAATCCCATTACAGGCAGCATGGAATTTAAATATTTTTGGCCTTATTCATAAAAAAAAGTAGGTTTAAAGAGCTTTATAAATTGACGTTTTCATACATTTTTTAATTTATAAACCTTTTATAAGACTACTTTTTTTTTATGAATAAGGCCATTTGTTTTTAACTTAATTATGAAAAATCATCCGTTAAGTGCAAAGCGCTTCATTTTAATATTGGCGTATTTCAATTGATTAATTCTATACTAAATACTAAAATTTATATACTTAAATTTATTACGAGTTGGGTTGGTGCACTTTCATATTCGATTTTTTTTTTTTAATTTAGCACGTTTTGCACAAGCAATAGTTGATGATTAATATAAGTATGTACCCAAGTAAGTGAAAATAACATGCACAGAGTTTTACAATTATATTAAGCAAAAGTCAGAAGTTTTGAAACAAGTTCACAGCAACGAAACAAATGACTGATAATTGAATGTTACCTTATATTTAATTTTTTTTCTTTTGTGAAACCTAGATTACTTATAAGTACCGTGCCGTACAAAATTATTGGCTCGGAGACTCTTTCATTTGATCACAATTTCTAATCAGATCTTTCAGAAAAATGTTGAAAATGTAGCTTTTGAGCCAATTAGTAAAGTGCAAGTCTGAAGTTGCCAGAAAATTTCGTTGATTTTTTGCAATTATTTATTTTTTGCTGATAGTGTCTTCCACATACAAACAAATGTCAAACATAGTTTGTATGGAAGAAACTCTCAGTAAAAGCAATACCAAAAATCAGCTGCAAAACTTCATTTTCAAAATTTTTATATAAAAGTCTGAATAGAAAGTTGCGAATTTGTATGCAAATTTATTGCATTTTCCCAAGTTTTGCACAAAGTTTAGAAATTTTATTTTTATGTTTTCTGATGTATTTAGTATAAACTGTATTTTTATAAGGAACAAAAAAGATATATGCATTGTGAAAAATTCTCTGTGCTTTAGTTGTGATAAATTGTTTTGTTTTGATGGTGTATGTTGTAATGATCTCATGATCTCACGTTTTTGTATTTTTATTCTTGTTTGTCAAAATAAAATTTTACTACATCCTTTCGTACGTAATTTTTGTCGAAACGAAAGTGAAGGGAGTGAGAGGCCGCCCCCTTAAGTGTCCCGGTTTGGCAACAGAGATATCTGGCATCCCTACCGCTGTGGTATAGTGCTTAGCAGTGCACGCTACCATTGCGCATAGCCTGTATTCAAGCCAGGTTCAACCTAACATCAAAAAATAGAGAATTAAAACGTTTTTTTCTAATAGCGGTCGAAGAAAAACAGCTTCTCCTAAAAATACAATAGCCCTTCGGGTCGGTGTAAAATTGTAGGTCCTTCCCCTTTGTGTGACAACATCAAGGCGGACAGTTAATCAAAATACAAAACTTTATTGGAAATACTACGACCACGAGTCTGTGTAGATTATTACATCAATTTTAAACAAATTAACGAATTCATAACAAAAAACCATTTTAGTTAATACAAATCAATATTTCCTCAAAGCAATACAAATTTCTCGATTACTGTATTCGTAATCATGAATTTCTTGTTTGCGATTACTTTAATTGTAATCCTACAAATTTAATGATTACGACTATTGTAATCGGAATCCTAATTTTCATGATTACAATTACGGTAATTGTAATATTAAAATTTTTAGGATTACGATTACTATAATCGTAATCATAAAAACTACGATTACGATTACAGTAGTCGTACTCGTTAAGGTTTAAGGATTATAATTAAAGTATTCGCAATCAAGTATGTTATAATTACAAATACAGTAATCGTAATGCTAAAAATTGGTAAGGGCTAAGCTCAGGACCTTACCGGGGTCACACAGGGCGGATCGTGAACGGCCTACTCCGGTAGGTTAGCTGCGAATAACCAATAAGCAGTCCCAGACCAAGAGCGGCAGGAGACGAGGGCCTGATTTAAAAGATCAGAAATGCTTGATGAATCTCCTGTGTCCGGGCGAACAGATGCCGCCCCCCAAAAAGCATCCCAGGATTGAGACCAGTTAGATCCTGTTCATGGCATACTGGAGCATGTATACGATTAGTCTGATATTGGGCTGGCGAGAGCAGTATTCCGCCACTTTAGTATGTGAGGGTGACACCTCACAGAAATGGCTGGTGGGCTAATGCTGCGATCGCCTCCGTCTCGTTAAAACCCTGGCAGGTCTTCAAGTACGTTCAATACACGTCGCCATTTAGTTGGCCGCACAGGTCCAGTTGAGATTTACTCCTGGTTTTGCGCTGTCTTGGCTCTGAACACAATATCCCATAAGGACTTTTGTCAACCCTCGCGATGGCCTGCTCCTTTGAGAGAAGGGAACTTCGGGACACTTAAAAGCGACTGTGCTACGTGTGGAGATAGCGGCTTGAAGCGGAGACCCAATTGATTGCAAATGATTAAAACAAAACCAATAAATGAAACCAACGTCGATGACACGGAGGAAGAATGCAGCGCATTCAGGAAGAGCAGTAGAGTCGTGCGCTCCCCGCCACAAACTCCTCTGCAGGCAGATTCCGGCACCACGAGCACGGAGAAAGCCGCCGGCGTGGCGCAGAAGGCTACACCTTGCCAAACGGCAACTCCCGGCAGCCGGGATAGTCGTCTTCAAACGCCGGCTGCTGCAAACAGCGACAAGCACGTCACCGCAAGCTTGGGAACTTGCGAAGGCAATGAAGATGAGCAATTGGCCCAGATTCGGCTCGTCTTGAAGAAGATGCAGAGCGCTGTCTCTAAGCAAAAGAATGTGTCCATGGACATAAAAACAGGTATGGCCCAAATCGAGGAGAGCTTAAATATATTAAGCTACCTCCGAGAGCAGCGCCGGAAGGGGTCTACCCTTTCCGAGCTGCGGAAGGCTGGCCCTGGCTCGCAAAAGAGAGGTCGAACTCGATCCGACTTCCCTACAGGCGAGCCGGAAAAGAAAAAAAATACTACTGCTAATAATAATAATAGTAGTAAAAACATTATTATTAGTAATCCTAATAATAATGGCAATAATAACAACAATGCACAGAAAACCGTACCAGACAATCAATGGAAAACGGTTGGAAAAAGCAGAAAGCCCAAGCCAGGGCCAGCGCCAGGTGAACCCTTGGTCAATAAGGGCGAGGCGACCAGCCGCAAAAAAAAGAAGAGGGTGAGAAAAAAGAAGAGTCTCGCCAAATTAATCATTAAGCCAGCTGAAGGCAAAACCTATGCAGAGGTGCTGGGAACGATACGTGGTAAGGCTCCAACCCGAGAAGACGGAGACCGTAATTCGATCTGTTCGGAAAACCAGCGAAGGCGGCGTGCTCATCGAAATGGAGCGCTGTGGCGACCACTCAGCATTTAAGGAAAATGTGTGCACTGCCATTGGCCAGCTTGGAGACGCCCGTATTCTCACTAGACGTTTACGTCTAGAAGTTCTGGGCATGGACTGCCTAACCACGGCCCCAGAAGTGGAGAACGCTATACGCGGGGAGTTAGGAGACAAGATGAATGGCCAACTTCGCGTCTCTCTCCTCGCTGTAAACTCGCGAGAACAAAGAATGGCTGTGGTGGAAATCGACGAACTGCCAGGCCGGATTCTTATTGAAAAGGGGAAGCTGCGAGTAGGTTGGATTATTTGCCGCGTCCGAGAGCGCGCGGATGTCCAAAGGTGTTTCCGCTGTCTGGGGTATGGCCACAAAAAGGCGGCATGCAAAGGCCCAGACAGAAGCAGTTCATGCTGGAAATGTGGTCAGCAGGGCCACATAGCCTCTGCGTGTAAAGAAAGCCCAAGCTGCTACCTGTGCTCGGCAGGAGATGGACAGAAAAATGCCCATCACCTGCCCGGGTCGGGAGCGTGCAAGGCCTTTAGGGATGCCCTTGCTGAGGCTAAGACAAAGCTTAGGAGAATATGATTAAATTTATACAAGGCAATATGAACAGGAGTAGGGTAGCTGATGACCTGCTGGACCAATTGGTTCTTGAACAAAGAGCAGACGCTGTCATCATCAGTGAACCCTATAGAACAAAGGAAACCTGGCATGTTGACCAATCAGGCTCGGCCGCGATATGGATTGCTAACCCCAACCATCGCGCAGAGAGCAGCGGGGTCGGACGCTGCTACGTCTGGGTTAAAATGGCGCAAATCACTCTGGTGAGCTGCTACCTGTCCCCAAACGACACAGCCCCTGTCTTCAGGGGAAAGCTCGAAGACCTTGAAGACGAATTGCGCGATATAACCGGCCACATAATTGTTGCTGGAGATTTTAACGCAAGAGGCGTGGAATGGGGTATGCCCCAAACAAACACAAGGGGAAGACTGGTCCTTGAAATGGCAGACCGCATTGGCCTGACCATCCTCAACACCGGAACGACCCCTACATATCGAAGGCCGGGTTTTGGATACTCTATCCCTGACATAACCCTGGTCTCAGAAAGCCTTCTTCGAACGGCTGACGGATGGAGAGTGATGGAACCCCTGAGTGGTAGCGACCACAATTACATCACCTTCCAAGTCACTGACATCACGCGAGGGCAAACACGTAGTATCCCTCGCAGGAAACCAGGATGGAACCCGTCTAGGGTCGATGTTCGCAAGTTCGATACGTCACTCCTAGCAGATTCCCAAGGCATTTCACCCACAACGGGAGAGATCCACAATAGGGAGTCTTGTACTAAGCTGGTCAAAGAAACTATGCGCTGCATTCACCGGGCATGCAAAGCCTCAATGCCACAGAGGGGAGCATGGTCAGGTAAAAAGCAGGTATACTGGTGGAATGACCGAATTGCTGAGCTGCGAAGGGCCTGCCATAGAATGCGGAGACTCGCAACGCGCGCTCGTGGTAGACCCGAGGCGCTGACCAGAGCAGCAGCCTACAAAAGTGCTAAGAAAGCACTTGGGCCGAGATACAGAAGAGTAAACGGAACTGCTGGAAAGCGCTATGTGACGAAGTGGATCCCGATCCCTGAGGCCAGGGATACAAAATAGTGATGAAAAAGTTCCATACATCATCACAGGCGATGGATGAGGCCCGAGTTAAGAATATAGTGGATGCGCTATTTCCCACACACCCACTAAGAGCCGACACAGTGTTCGTCGAGGAGCAAGCCGAGGCACCACTGTTTTCGACAGACGAGCTGAAGCTAGCCCTGCGAAGCATGAAAGCCGGCAAGGCTCCAGGCCCAGATGGCATACGCAATCAGGAGAAGGCAGGAGGCAATCAGGTTAGCAGCGGAAACGAGCCCTGATCTTCTGCTTAACATGTACAACAGCTGCCTTAGGGCCCGGGTTTTCCCAAGCCAATGGAAGAAGGCGAGACTGGTGCTTATACCCAAGGGCAAAGGGGACCCAAACTCTCCTTCATCCTTCCGGCCACTCTGCATGCTAGACACAGCAGGCAAAATGATGGAGAGTCTGCTCAAAATACGCTTGACGTCAGCCATAGAAAGCGAGGGAGGCCTTTCACCCCGACAACATGGCTTCAGGAAGGGACACTCAACTATAGGAGCAATTGGCGAAGTAGTCGAGGCGGTACATAAGGCCGAAGAAGCCTGCCACCAGGCGCGGCCAATAGTGCTGCTAGTAACACTGGACGTCAAGAACGCCTTCAACTCGGCAAGATGGGACGATATTCTGGAGGCCTTGGAACGGTCATTCAAGGTTCCAACATACTTGCTAGACATGATCCGGGACTACCTCAGAGACCGTTGGCTTTTGTACGACACAACACAAGGTCAGGGAAAGAGACGTATAACCGGCGGAGCGGCTCAGGGGTCTGTACTTGGCCCGGACCTCTGGAACGCCACGTATGACAGTCTGTTGCGCACGGAAATGCCGGAGAGCGCCTTCCTTGTCGCCTTCGTGGACGACGTGGCAGCCGTCATAACAGCAAGAAATGTCCAGCTAGCACAGCTCAAGCTAAACCAGGTCATGCGCAACGTCAGTGGATGGATGAGCGATCACGGTCTGCAATTGGCTACAGCCAAAACGGAGATCGTGCTCCTCACCAGGAAACGGATCCCAACAATTATAAATATAATGGTCGGATCTCAACTCGTGACGACTTCTAGGTCCACAAAATACCTATGGGTGAAGCTTGACAGCAAACTCACATTCTGGGAACACATCCATGGAGTATGTGAAAAAGCTGCGCAGAGCACGGCGGCTCTTAGCCGGCTGATGGCGAACGTGGGCGCCATGCCGTAGGAAGCTTCTGATGACAGCGGTCCAATCGGTGCTCCTGTACGGGGCAGAAATATGGGCTGACGCATTGAAAGTCAAAAAATACCGGATTAAAATGTCTTCGGTACAGCGCAGAGGGGCACTACGCATTGCTTCTGCATACCGTACAGTGTCCGCGGACGCGGTTCTAGTTATTTCTGGCGTCATGCCAATTGAGCTACTTGCTTACGAGCGAAAAGGGATTTACAATCTCAGTGCCGCGATAGGTCGAGCAGCTGCCGCGGCAAGGGCGCGCGAGCAACTGATCCACCAGTGGCAACAAAACTGGAACGCGAGCACAAAAGGTCGATGGACACACTCCCTGATAGCCGACCTTCAAACATGGTTGAACAGACCACATGGGGAAGTCGATTTCTACCTGACGCAATTCCTCACCGGTCATGGTTACTTCCGAGAATATCTTCATAGAATGGGAAGGGTGGACTCACCGTTCTGTCACTACTGTGGAAACGTCGAAGATAACGTGTACCACACATTCTTCACCTGCGAACACTTCTTGATTTCGCGCAGAATGTTGGAAGAAAGACACGGAGATATTACTCCGGACAACATAGTTGGGATAATGATTTCCAGCGCAGAAAAGTGGGAAGCAGTTGCGAGATACGTGAAATTCGTACTCCGCTGCAAACGAGAGGACGGTTGTCTACTGAGGACACCCGAATGAAACGCCCCTACAAAAGAGCAGCCCCAAGGCTCTAACAGCGCGCTCCTGCATCTGAAGACATGCAGAATTGCGGTGCCAGATGCGGGATTCTTGCGCGGGCGGTGGGAGTTTGGGTTTTAGTGGGTAGCCCAACACACTTCGGTGGGGGTCCCACACTCGGGGAAGGTAGTATAGAGACTAGCGCCCCCGGCCAGTGCATAAAGCATTTCCCTCTCCTACGAAAAAAAAAAAAAAAAAAAATGCTGAAAATTATCAAGATTGCAATTACAGTAATCGTAATCCTGAGTAATCAAAATGTAATCGTAATCATAAAGTGCCCAGCTCTGGTTATGAGTAATACACTTGTACACAAGTGCACTCGGGTATAAAAAGCATAACATATATACTAAGGGGTAGTTTATATATAAGGACCACAACTGTTTGAAGTGAAACTCCTTAGGCGGGGGTATCGCAAAAATGGAGAATGATTTTATAAAACTGAAAATGTTACATGAGTAAGAAGGTTAAGTTGAAACTAGTTGAATGCAGATACTAAGAAAATTTGTGCGTTTTTGTCTTTCACTAGCGATTGAACTTCCCTGCAGTAAATTGCGCGAGTTCAGAACTAACGCAGAACTAGCTCTCTAAGAGTCGGTACTAGTTCTCGATCTATCCCAACGCAATGCTTTCAATTGTCTCTTTTTATATGGCGATGTCCTACGAAGTGGAAATTGCCACCTCTGCAGAACTTTTGAGCTAGTTCTGAACTGGTTCCATTTTCGACAGTTTTGGGAGAAACGCGTTTATGAGAAAAAAAGGCGTGAGTACTAGGTACTCATGAAATTTGATTTGTAAACACATGCGTACGGCAAAGCATAAAAGTACGTTTACATATAAATATAATTTCAATCAAAATCGTTAGCTGTGAAATTGGTTGTGCTTGTTATTCTCACAACTCGAGGAAAGGTTAAAGTTTCTTCTCAGTGCCACCGTGCTCACTTTTTTCTGCTACACATATGCTATTTAAATATATTTTACGTTAATATTTTATTAAAAATACCTGTACAAACCTGTTTTCCTTGCTAAAGTCAATTTTTGTTTACTTTTACATTTGACCGTCCTCTTCTTCGCAATTATAATCGATAAAACTAGGTTGGACACCAAAAAGTAATCGGTTTAATCTGAGATTATTTTATAATTATAATTTTGTGTGTAATCTGTTTTTCTAATTACAGATTAGGGGGTTTAGCTGGAAAATAAGGATGATCTACATATATTCAGTTACATACAAACACATGTTGGTTAGGTTAGAAATTAAACATTAATTTCACTTAATTTTAATCATTTTGCGGATTTAAATTTCTTCATTCATTTTCTTTTTTAATTCTTTTAATACATGAAACAATCGGTATGATTGATAAAATATGATACTTGTAAAATATCTTAAACCACCGCATCAATTACTGTTTCTGAGCTTGTAGTTTGAGCATTTCTGTTTGTATATATTCCTAAAACTAGTTTTTCTTTTAGGAATATTCTGTGTGGCTCGGCTTTATATGCCGCTAGGTTTACGTTAAAGTCATGAATACATATAACATACCATCTTTTGTTTGCAAAATGGGAAGCTAAATTATTTTCTTCGGCATTTCCTCTTACTCAATAAACTTATAGGTTTTTACACGAACTTGCAGAACGTTACAAGAAAAATGATCCCGTAATCCAAAATCCTGTAAATAAGAGCGATTTTTGGAGTGGTGTAAAGAATAAAGTTGCAAGATTTTACCCGATGCTTTTTTTGTTCCCGTACTTTTTCTTTTACTCAGTTTTTACTCTGACTTCAGAGAGTAATTTTTCTGTTTGACATTTTTACAGGATTTTACACGAAAAGTATTAGATCAGAGCTATTATATCATCCATACATATGTATATATACATACATATGTATATACACAGTTAAAATGATTTCAGTATTTTTAAAATTTTCGCCTTGCTTTTTTATTAATAGACTACTAAACCTATGCCTAAAACTATGCTACGAATATCAAAACCACTTGCATCAAATGAGTTCATACGTATGTATGTACATGTAAACTTAAGTATGTGTGCACATAGGAACACAGCAGTATGCATGCGCGGAGTTTGCATAATCGGTAATAATAATAATTTGTACCGTATTTCCTCTTACTCTGCATATACCTAAATGTATCCAACCATTTACAATAGCATTTAAACACAGGGTGCCTCTAATGAAAATAAAAATTTTCTGCTGCAATACACATGCTGCGCCTTTCGAAATTTTCTGCTGGGCTATGCGTTACAGCTTCGCAATTTTTACTCCTACCGAAACCAAAGATGTATACACATCAAAAAATTTTAAAACTAGATTATTGGATATTTTTTCTTTTCTGAACTCTTTCCTTTTGGACAGACCTGCGACAATAAGTTTTTTTATGAAAAAAAAATTATTCGATTTTTTGATATTTTTTAATTTCTGCTGTTCTTTTACAGATAGCATTTTATTTATTTTTTATTCTTTTATTTTATTTATATGAAATTTGATTATTTTCTCTTCAATTTTTAAGCGGAGCTCAACAATTTAAATTTATTAAACCTGAAAATTACAACTGCCTCCACCGTGATTTGAACTCGCGACCAACGATGTTAGAGTCGGAGGTCTTCCCGCTGAGCTATTTTAGTATTGAACGAGAAGTGAGAATTTGTGCATTTACATGCACATAAACAAACGCAACTCACACTCACACCACCAACCACTGCTTAACGATCGTTTCAACTCATGATTCAATAATACAAGGTTAGATAACACTATGCGACAGTCAAAATCGGGATGGGATGAAACCAACGGGAAATGTTATATCGGTCAAAAACAAGTTATACGTGTCCAGGCGTTTCGCTGCGTCAAGTCTAGGAATCCAGATATATATATATGTAACTATCATATAGGGGAAATTGTCACCTTTGGTGATCTTTTTTGACATAGCTCGAGAACCACTAGTCCGATTTTTCTCAAAAAACTTTAAAAAATTTAAAAATTACAATTCCTTTAATCTGTTCATGTAACGTTTTTCTATATAATCAACAGTTCTGCCGGTAAAAATAAATGTATGAAGAAAAAAAAATATTTTTTGCCTAAAATATTAAATTTTTTAAAACTGTTGATTATATAGAAAAACGTTATTTGAACCGATTAACGCAATTGTAATTTTTAATTTTTTTAAATTTGTGTGAGAAAAATCGGAATAGTGGTTCTCGAGTTATGTCAAAAAAAGACCACCAAAGGTGACAATTTCCCCTATATGATAGTTATTTATATATCTCGATTCCTAGACGTGGCCCAGCGAAACGCCGGGACACGTATTACTTCTTTTTTACCGATATAACTTTCCCCGGTAGTTTGAACCCTTCCCGATCACTGACCCCTACCATTTGTCTCACAATGTAATTAATGACAGCTGCGGACGGAGAAAGGGGAAGAATGAAATCTCTTGGTGCGAAAATGGTAGTAGAAAAGTACGCAAAGTAGGCAATTAATAGTTAAATTCCTTTTGTAAATTCTAATGTATTTGCAGGAAATCTGGCATTTTAAACGAAATGTTGAACGTAGTATTGATCTACCTGAATTACGCAATTTATGTGCTATTTAGCTGTATAAAACTGCAAAATGACTCAAAATTAAAATAAGACTACTATGAGATTGATGTAAAGATCCAATTTAAAAACAGTTTATGTTTTCATCAGTTAAATATGCTTCATATGCATATACAAATAAACATATTGCACAAAAGCTTATACTTCTATTTTACACCAAAGCTACACTGTTTCCATGTAAATTTGCAAAGAAGCAACACGGTGCCACTGCTAAGGGAGCGGTGCGAGAGAGACAACTGTCAGTTTATCGAACCTTGTATTATTGAATAGCTTTAAAACTGAAATGTCTAAACGAGGAAAGCCACACATTGAAAAATATTTCAATAAAAAATGCTAATTAATTACAATAGAACAAACATTAAGTTATAAAAAAATATAAATAGAAATGGTAAGCTTCATTCGTTATTTCTGTTTAAAAGCTATTTCAGTCCTCTTTAATATGATACCAAATTTGTTTAATTTGGATAAGCGGTTGGTTTATTATCCGGATAGGACGTTTATTTCGGAATAAAAAATATTAGGCCAAATTTTACTCGGAAAAAATAACTGGTGTTTTCGGTCCCTGGAATATTGTGCAAGTGCACAGACATATATCTAAACAGTCACACAAGAAAGCATTAAAAATGAGTTACAAAAACCAAAGAACGTAAATCTATAAGAAGAGACAACACGTTATAATTGTAGCGAGTGTGAACATCAGGAGCGTGCCTTCCCTTTTCATCCAATCAAAAAACGTATTTCGGCAAAAGAGAAGGCGCGCTCCTGATGTTAACACTCGCTACAATTATAACGTGTTGTCTCTTCTTATAGATTTACGTTCTTTGCAAAAACTAAAATCGAAAAACGCTGATGACGTGACAGGTTCTCCAAATTCCGAAACAACCAAAAGAATGAGAATGAAGAATTCTTTGGAAAAAAACGTTGCTTAAACAACGACTTTGCATGATGCTAGATTGCTAAAATGAAAGTCAGGATGATACGTCCGACATTTGCAGCCCCGATGATATACTCAAAAAGTAATTATTACACCGCAATAAAAATAAATAAATATAACTGCAAGTCCTCTGAACTGGTGCAGTGTCAATCGAAAAGAATTTACAATTTTGCCAAGATTCAAGTTTGTCGCCTCGAGCGAGTAGTTATATAGAGGCGCAGGTTTGATTTTCGATCCTTCAAAAAGTTTTTATTAAGTACAATGTTAAAATTTTTAATTTATAGTACTAAAAAAAATTCAGTCTTATAATTTTCCCCGAACCGGTTCACTTTTTACTTTAGGTTTTCATGTACATATGAAATTATTATTAAAAATTATTAACCTTTCCATCTTTTATTTACCTAAATCACCTAATCTACCCATATAAATTATTTCAAAAAAATACATGATATTCGCATTCGCATCCGCATTCGCATCCGCGGATATCTAAACTTCCACATTCGCAACATCCCTTCTTTGGAATCTAACGGTGGATACCCTGCTGTCACGGTTGCAAGGTACAGGTTGCCAAGTCATTGCTTACGCGGATGATCTTGCCCTACGGCAATTGGTAAGCACCCCCAAGTTCTATGTGACTTACTTCAAGGCGCCTTACGCGTCGTGGATACCTGGTCCAAAGAAGTAGGACTTAGTGTCAATCCGGCAAAAACGTCCATGGTTCTGTTTTCAAAGAAAACGAAAGCTGTCCGGCTACAACCTCCTTCCTTGAACGGTATCGCACTGACTTTGTCGGAGGAGGTTAGATATCTGGGCGTTATTCTTGACAGAAAGTTAATTTGGCGGCGCAATATAGAAGAGCGCTGCAAGAAAGCTATGACTGCTATGTATGCCTGTAAATCGGCGATTGGGAAAAAATGGTGATCGAAGCCTCACATTGTGAACTGGATGTACACAGCGGTGGTGCGTCCCATTCTATTTTACGGCATAACGGTTTGGTGGCCGTCCGTAGATAAATCTACAAATTAACAGAGGTCCAAAGGGTGGCGTGCATGATGATCACAGGAGAGTTACCATCGACGCCTACTAAAGCCCTAGAGACCTTGCTTCACTTGCTACCTGTGGACCTATATGGTAAACTACAGGCAGGCTGTAATGCTATTAGATTAAATGCACTAATCAAATGGAGTGACACGAGGTTTGGTCACTCTAGAATTTTGGAAGATCTTCCAGAGGACTTTAGGCGCCTGGACTACACAGTCCCGTCTACGGGACTAAAGAATAATTTCCAGACAAGGATCCTCCTCAAGGGAAGAATGGGAGGAGGATTCGGTCCTGATATCGTATTCTAACTCAACAGCCTTCTAAACTGATAGCTCCAAGTTGGATCTGAAGGTCGGAAGTGGGGTATACTCGCAAGAACTCTCCCTTAGGTTCAGTTTTCGTCTTCCTGATCTATGCAGCGTTTTTTCAGGCTGAACTAACAGCAATAAATGAAGCTGCAAGTTGGTTGATCGATTCTCTAATTAATCTGAAGGCGGTAACAATATTTTCTGACAGCCAAGCGGCTATTAAAGCACTTAATAGTGACAATTCTACGTCGAAGGTTGTTATGGAATATAGACGTGCTCTTAATGAACTGGCAAGGTGTTACGTCACTAATGTTGTATGGGTACCAGGCCACAAAGACATACCTGGAAACTGTACTGCAAGCTCTGGCTGGAGAATAACTTTGTCGGACGGGCTAACATAAGATGGTCTGCGGAGCCTACTTGCAGGATAGCAAGATATATCTCGCCTAAGCTTGACAAGCGTAGATCTCGCCCTCTCCTCCACTCGGAGCGACCACTGCTGCGGCATTTTATTGGAGTTCTGGGCATTGCCTGATGGGAATCCACGCAACTAGAATGAGTTTGCACTCAAACGACTACTGTCGTAGCTGCCGCGATGAGGAGGAAGTCGAAAGCGGGGAGCATTACTTATGCCGCTGTCCTGCTTTGGCGAGAGCTCGCCGACGCTATGACTTTGTGCGCTTCATCAGAGCTTCGAAGTGGTTCCGTTACTAGGGTAAGAAGAGGGACATACGGAGGTTCTGCTGCACGGCACCACAACGGGCCTATGGTGGCCTAAGTGTGCCCCTTTTCCTGTAGGATTAGGGCAGCCGAATTAACCTAACTTAACTTAACATCCCTAGTGCATATGAAGCACATTTAACTGATGAAAACATAAATTGTTTTTAAATTGGATGTCTACATAAATCTCATAGTAGTTTTACTTTAATTTTGAGTCCTTTTGCAGTTTTTATACAGCTAAATAGCACAAAAATTACGTAATTCACGTAGATATATTAATATTTGGTTCAATATTTCATTTAAAATGCCAGGTTTCCTGCAAATACATTATAATTTACAAAAGGAATTTCACTACTAATTGCCTACTTTGCGTACTTTTCTACTACCATTTTCGCAACAAGGGATTGCATTGTTACCCTTTCTCTGTCTTTCGTAAATGCAACCTTTTGTAGGGGAGTGTCAAACCGCGGCTGTCAATAATTATCTAACCTTGTACAATTGAATCATGATACCTACATACATACATACGTATGTTTGTGTACATACATACACGATGCAGAAAATGAAGGTGACGTCATTCGCGGACCGCTTACCCTCTCTTCGTCGTTTTGCCAGCATACACCCATTCGATGACGTCACTCCATACATGTTTGCATTCAGTTGCCAACTTTGAGCTTTTCGCATCAAATTTAGTGGGTATTCAAAACGCGAAAATTTTTGAATTTCATGCTCGGTGCGTTTTTGGTGCTTTTGTTTTTAGTTTGAAGACACCAAATTTTTTAATTTAAAAAAAAAATTAGCAAAGTTTATAGCAGTCGTTGGTTTGGTAAGCAACTTTACAAAAATTTAAACAAAATCATGGCACAGTGACAATCATAAGCAACAACATTAAATACACCAATAAAAATTTGGTACTTTTCAACTTCAAAACTTGGAAATACTGCCTTTGGTTCGATGCTTCCTCTTTTTCTTGTCGAGTTCGTCTTGCTCCCTCATTCTGGTATTTTTTGACGTCATGCCCGGTTGCTCTCAGCTCGATTGGCGCAATCTTGTATTCTATCATTCTTGACAGCAGTGTTGCGAAAGAAAAACTTCGTTTGGAGCTAAAACGGTCGAAAAAAGAGCCAAAAAGAGCTAAATAATACTAATAGTAGCTAAAGTGAAGAGCTATATATTTTTGTTAAGGTTGAGCATTTATTGACGTAAGGTTGTTTTTACATTTTCGACAATTTTAATAAAAACAACGAATTTTATAAGTTTAAATGCTGAAAAAATGTTTTAAAACCAAAATAAAGCACTTATAACAGTGAACTAAAAATACATTACAAACTGTTAAAGTCTGTAATTTCAGATATTTTAATTGAATAAAGGTAAATTTAGTAAGGTAAAACAAAATCCGCGCTATCAGAAAAAGGATTTTCTTCTAATTAATTTTTGAATTCTTTAACCTAGATCCAAGAGTTTATGGGGGATACATTGCATTTCGAAATTTTCCATTTTATCAAGGCTTAAGTTTTGGCTTATATATACCAAATACAACTAAAACTTTCAGAAGCTAAAAAAGTGCTAGGAGCTAAAACCCAATTTTCGGAACTAAATAGAAAAATAAAGTGCTAAATCTAGCTCCACGAGCACTAAAATGGCAACGCTGCATGACAGTGGCATAACTATACCATCTGAGGCCAGTAGCAAATTCTTTGGATGGGGCCGTCTCAGTAAAAATCGTCACGTTGTAATTTAATTTTAACCCAGGGAAGCTAACTCGTGGGGAATTTCCCTATTTGAGGGGAATTTCAGTTTGCGTGGGGAATCGGGGAAAGGACGTTTTTTTGTGGGAATTTCATTTTACGTGGGAAATCGGGGGTTGAACTTTTTTTGTGAGGAATTAGGTGTTGACTAATTTCTTCTTTTTTTGCTTCAATAATTTCATAATGACTTAAAAAATTTGCATAAGAAATGCAACTGCAACTAAAAGTACTGATTATGCAACCCTGAAAATTATGCAAGTTTCCGTTGATTTTCTACAATTTTCTTTGTCACATTTGATTCATATACCGATTAAATAATTTATTTTTATATGGAAGAAAACCCCAACACCTTCGGTAAAAAAGTTCTAAAACGAAAATTTTTAGCCACTTGCAACTTACTTTTTTACCGACTTCCAAAAAAGGAGGAGGTTATCAGTTTGTCGGAATATATATATATTTTTTTTCTGTATGTTACCGCATAACTTTGGACCACGTCAACCGATTTCGATAATTCTTTTTGCATCGGAAAGGTAGTGTCTCATACAAATCTGGTTGAGATCCGATCAGTGGATCATGACATATATAAATATATATTTTTTTTTTATATGAGAGTAGAAGGTGGTTTTTTTTGCTAAAAATTACTTGTTATTATACTGGAATTGAGTGGGCTACAAAACTTTCAAGAATCTTTCTAGAAAATCTAATTAAAAAGTGCGAAATTTGTACGAATGTTTGTTGAATTTGGTTTAAATAATTCATAAAGTTCGAAGAATGGATTTATGTGGGTTTTGTTAAAGAATGAACCATATTAAAAAAATGGCTCAAATAAAATAACAAACAAAAAATAATAATTGTGAAAACTGGTCAAAATTTTGGTGGACTTAATTTTTTCGACCACTGTATGCATGTAAATATTATATGTACATTTTTTATTCTTTATTTGTTAACTAACTTTATAAACGTTCGGTTTGGTTTATGAATACATGCATATGAAATAAAATAAACAGAAAGACCAGCAATGTATCAAAAGACATAATTTTTTTTGTAAATAAGGAGATATCTATGGGCGGGAATTTTATGAAATTTTGGACAAAATCGGGGAATTTCATTGTCGAAATCGGGAAATTATCAAAAATGAGTTGGCTAACCTGCATGAGGCACAAGTGTCAACTTCGTTTCGGCGAGCAGTAAATGCAAAAAAATCACACTCCGATAGTTCAAACAAAACAAAATGCCTTCTCTCAATAACAGAAGATAAACAGAATAGAAGAGATAACAGAAGATAACAGTATATAAAATTTGACTGCAGTCATAATAACAGATTGGCGCCTTACACATATGTTATTTTTTGGCCGAGCTTCTCCTCCGATTTGTGACGTGCGCCTTGATGTTGTCACACAAAGGGGAGGGACCTACAGTTTTACGCCGAGAGTAACAAAGAAGCAAATCTCGAGTATAAACATTGGGTTCCGAACTACTACCAGTTGCCGCGTACAACAGCTCAAAGTTAACTTTTCAGTCAGAAAATTTTTTTGCCGATATCGAAAGCGGGTTCATATGTGTTATTTAAGGCTGTTTTATTATGTTTAAGGTTACTATTAGTTTAGAAGGAACTAAGCCGTTGAATAAGCAATGTGTGTTGATTGTTTTACAACTTTACATTATTACATAATTTCAATGGTTTCTGAGATATAAGGAAACAAGTAAAAAGGGGCTGTCTTCGGCTATGCCGAAGCCTTCATACCTTTCATGAAAATAAAAAAGCTGTCTTTCATCTACTACTTCTTACTAAATTTTCAGCGTAAAAATATTCAATATGAAAATAATATTTATTTTTTTATAAATATCTAATAAATATTTACATCGTACATACAAATTTCCTTATGTGTTCAGTTAATTTTTATACCCGAGCGCACTTGTGCACAAGGGTATATTAATTTTGTTCACATAACGGTTGTTTGTAACAGCCAAAACGAATCGAGATAGATATAGACAAATGTATACATAAATGCTCAGAATGAATAGAGAGGTCGATTATGCCATGTCTGTCTGTCCGTCCGTCTGTCCGTCCGTCGGTGTACACGATAACTCGAGCAAAAATTAAGATATTGGTACGTAGGTTTCCATTCATCCAAGGTAGGTTGGTATTGAAAATGGGCGAATTCGGACTGTAACCACGACCACTTCCTATATAACGGTAATTTTCAGAAATACGAAAACTGCTATATTTTAGTAACTACTGAAGATTATTCACTCAAAATTGATATTTGCAATAACTTTTAGACGAAAAATAAGAATATTATACATTTTTGGAAAATGGGCGTAGCCACGCCCACTTATGGTTACATGTCTACATCTTGGTAACCGCTGCACCAATTTCTTCCAAACTTGGCACAGTTGTTGGCCTTGGCACAGCATACCAAATGGCCGACCATTTTTAAAATCGGACGATAACCACGCCTACATCCTATATAACGGTAATTTAGAAAAATACAAAATCTTCGATAAATCAGTAAATATTAAAGCACATTTATTCAAAATTAATGCTTGCAACAATTCTTTACCAAGAAAGACGTTTATGATAAAATTTTGGAAAATGAGCGTGGCACCGCCCACTTATAATTACATATATGTATCTCGGTAATTGTTATAGCAATTTGTACCAAACTCGGGATGGTTATTGTGCTTGCCACATAAAAGCAAAATTTTGAAAATTATTGAAATCGGACTAAACTTACAGCCGCTTTTCATACAGCGGTAATTTTCAGAAATGCTTTAAACTGCAATATTTCGAAATTTAAGGACGCTAATTTGCTCAAAATTGATACACCCCGGCTTACCATCTAGCGGTAGCTGTCGGAAAGGTGAAAAACATATATTTAATACTTGCGCCGGGTTTTTAATGTTCGGCTCCACCCGAACTTAGACTTTCTTACTTGTTATTTTATTCTTTATTTAATTTTTATCTACTACTTTTAAATTTCAAATACATTAAATAAAACAAAAAAACTTATGATAAAGTAAATTAAGGTGTTCTACAACAAAGTGTGTAAATACAAACGTATGTGGTACATGTGAAAATATAATAACATTAATCGCCAACAATAAAAAATATCCCGTCATGATCGCTGAATGAGGTTTCATATGTTATCGCCCTTGTTCTGTCTGCAGAAAAACTTGCCAATAACCAATCAATCGCGGTTTGTTGCTTTGTAGTAGGAAGATGTTCCAGTAAGGAATGCAATCCTAGTTGGCTCAAGCGCGTTCCAAAAACATCATTTGACGTAATGCGACAGACATTAAAGTCTCCAACAACTATTAATTCTCCATTATTTCTATTACTCAGCTCCTTTATATCTTCTTCCAATATTCTTCTAAATGCTGGTAATGAAAAAGATGGATTTCTGGATACTACAGCGATTGCCAAGTCTGGTTTTGATATTTAAATATAATAATATATTTTTTAAATGTCCGAAGTATATTCAGCTGTGCTTGGACTACTTCATTGCCTCCAAAACGTCTAGGTGGAATAAAATTACCTACAATAAATAGTCCTGAATCACTTGTTGCTCTACTGCATCCGACGTACAAAGCTGATCGGCTCATTCCCTTCTTAGTATGAATATCAACCAATCTGTAAGTTGCTCCTTGGCTTTTGTGTATTGTTATTGCCTCTGCTGGTATTATAGGGAACTGCCTTCATTCTATCGAGACTTGCTCGTTTCTTCTATATTGGAAGGTGCGCACTACTCAATTGGTGTCCAGCTCGATTCGTGGGGGTGATGCTTTTTGGAACGTGCTATTACTCCAATTCCTGGCTCGGAAAAGTGCATCCAAAGAATTACTGGTGTCCGTTCGGGGCCTCGATGGTCAATTTGCATTAGTCGGCCTGTAGCTCCATTTACCAAACCATCCTCAGTATTAATGTTGACCGTAAACATGTATTTTGCTGAGGTTTTCAGTTGTAAACCGTAGCACATTCCTTGTGTCTCCGATATTTTAAAATTCTTAATGGCATCCAATATAACCGTTTTACTTCGCTCCGAAAGAGAGTTCGCCTTCATACTGTCTTTCGCTGTAGAGATAAACTCTTCTGTGGCGATTTTAGCCAATCTTGCAGTATTATATAGAGATACATCCGCGTTGGAACAAAAAAGATGAATACAGTCGTTGGGTATCTCGTTAAAATTGGGTTCTCTTGCTTTAATGAGCTCGATATCATCAGATGTCATATTTCCTTCGGACATGTTGTTGAGAGCAACGGCAAATGTCTGATCTTCTCTTTGGCGCATTATTTCGGTGAGTTCGAATAAACGGAACAAATCCCAAAGTGGTGTGCCAGTAATTCCGCTATATGGATCCAATTGGTTTGGGGAGAAAATCCATCTGTCTCCTACTGGCGAGAGTTGCTTTAAGTCGCCAAAAACAATTAATGGTATACCTCCAAAATACTCGCTAGAGCGAAATACTTGTTTTTAAATATCCAAATATTTTGGCACCGACCATTGAAATTTCATCCACTATTATTAACTGAAGGTCTATTAGGTTTGAATAGATAGAATTAACACTATCATTGCTGAGAGGTCGTAATTCAGTTGAGGATTGGTTTATCGGTAAGGAAAAAATCGAGTGCAAAGTAACGCCCCCAATTCCAAATGCAGCTTTTCCACAAGCACACAATAAGACTAATTGTTTCGGGATTACTGCCGGATAAGCTGTTTGCTCGTGTTGTCAGTGACTGTTATAAAGCGGAAATTAATCGGCTTTTCCTACTCCAGCTCCGCCTCCGACGTATTCGTAAAAGTGTCTCTTCAACTTCATGTTATGGTGAACATGATAAAAATATTCCCGCTGTTTTCTGTTCAAGGAGCGCACAATTGAGTGCAGCTCATATTCTTGAATAAGTATAGGTAGTCTTATGAGCCTGACCTCCTCCAAATTTGGGTCCTGTGGCTCATCGATTTGAAATACGTCGACATCATTGCCGATTTCTGGAATAGCTAGTGCTCTAAACTCTTCATCCAAGAAAGGGGTAACATCAACCTGAACATCTTCCTCTGCTGTTTGCTGATTTAAGTTCTCCAAAATATTTTTGAGCTCACGGTCTGAGAACTTGTCGTATTTCTGCTTGTTCTCTTCAATAATTGATTTGTTGTCATTACAAACTCGTTCTATGTCAGCATCGATTAAATCAGCTGCTGCGCTACGCCAGGGATAAAATAGCATAGCCATTTCCCGAAAGTAGTCTGATCGAGAAAATTCAACACTAAAACGTCTCCACCTTAATATAAGAGGGCGCTTTCTCTTCCAGATGAAACCGCTCCTATCATTTAATTGAAGCCGGAGCTCGTTTGCTTCAGAATTTTCATCAACTGGTTCGACTTCTTCATTTTCCTCGTTTTCAAGTGTCGACACTGTTCTTGTTTTTGAAAATCGGTACAATGCAGCAAACTCAGCAAGACAGAGTTGCCCTAGCCGACTTGGCCTTTGAATATAATGATCCAGCAAGTTCGGTACATAAATATCAGTTGAATCAGCAGGAAGCCTTTCTAGATCACTTTTCGGCTTCACCATTCTGACTCTTTTGTCTGGGTGTGACCTATTAATAAAAATTTCTCCTTCGCTGGCTTCTGAAAGATGAAGGCCCAAAATATTATAGGATGCTTCTTGGGCGGACACCTCCGATCCGTTAACAAATTTATTGCCTATGTGTTGTAATTTTTGCTTAATTGTGAAATTTCCGTCATTTATTTTATCCATGGCTTGTCGTAACAGCTGAGATACCCCTCTATTAGATTTGTTGATATAATTTATTATGTAGCTGCAGCATGCATAGGCGTCAAGTATGAACTGAATGTCCATATTTACTCTATGCAAACGCAAAATGTCGCTGTTATATGCGTTAAGCAGTCTATCTGAAAATTTCCTTCGTAGAAATATTTGAGGCTTCTTTAAACTGGAACGCAGCGCTAATTTGTAATTCTCATAAGTTGTGGAAATGTCTGGATGCATTAAGAATTCCTCAAAGTTGTTGAAGTTCTCTGCTTCCATATTATCATTCTGTTGGCTTAAAACATTTTTAATTTTTTGCAACAGAGCCAGGTGTTGTTCGCTTACTTCGTTTTCGTTCAGAGGTAATAATACCTCAGTTCGGGGCATTGGTGGGTAAGGCATGTTGAAACGACAGACTTGCTGACCTCTTATATCTCTCAAGCAAGCACGACCATGACTATGTCTTTGGTAGTCAATAAATTGCTGCACCTCTGGATTGCTTCCATCTGTTGTTATAACTTGGTCGACAAATTCCACAATGGGGTCAATATTTATAACACCTTCTGTCTCCAGACTAGGTGCGTTACTTATCCAGTACATTCCATGACAGTGAGGACTACCTCTGTGTTGGAACTCAATCCTACAGTAATAATGAATAAGCACATTTGGCTCAAATATTTTATCTTTGAGTAGCTTAACCATTTGTCGGAAACGATAATCGAAGTACAGTGAACAGGTTACAGGATCTGTCCATATAAGCCGAGCCTTCTCTGAATTTGATAGTTGTGCTGCCTCAGTTTCGGAAATATCCATTTTGTCCACAAGTTTTGTTAGAATAACCAACAATTCAGTCCATTTTGTCTCTGCAGCCGACAGGGTGATAAATAACGATGGCAACCCAAATTGACGAATCATCGCTAAAACCTTCTTTTTCTCTGCCTCCCAGTGAGCAGGGGATGATCTGAGACCCTTTAGGATGTGGTATCCCTCGTCATGTTGGACTAAGTTGCTAATAAAATTCGTATCGACCATATTTGCTGCGGTGATGTTGGAGGCTCCAGATTTTTTCCGCAAACAAATAGAAATTGCATCTTTAATGCGCTGCAACTCATAATATTTATATTTCCAGAGCAAATTATCGTCGGTCATATCTGCGAACTTCTGACCTCACTATTTTGCTGTAGTTAAGCGTCGTTCGCCTTTTTTGCCACAAAAAATTGTTGGAAAAGACAATTCCTCAGCATCGTCATCTCTTGTTATATCGATAGGAATTCGGCCCTCTCCAGGGGCAATTGCTACTCGCTCTAATGGAAGGTTTTCGATGAGCTCGTTATCCAAAAGTGTTTTCTGAGCACCTGGATTTATCTCATCTTCTCCGATTAGCTCAATTCCAACATTTACCTCATGGCGCATCTGCAAATCTCTGAAGATATGCTCATTTTCCGGATCGGCGATAAAAGGCACTGACTCATGGTTCCGAACGTCTGCCAACCATCCTCCAGATGCCTGAATATTGTGCAAGCGGTAGTTCCGTTGTCATAAGGCACTGTAATGCTGCTATTACTTTCGAGCCTTATAGTTTCCGTTATAAAACTATGATTATACTCCAAGCGACGTTTCAGAAGAACTTGAACAACGTGAGTGTCTTCAAATCTGCCAGGAAGAGCGGTCACTGTCTCGACCACTGATATAGGCACATTTACAACTGCTCCTCTAATAGAACATTGGCGTTCGTATCCAAGAGATACCATTCTCATGACTGGAATCCTGGGATATATGAGGCGTTCTTCCAGGCATGTTAAATTTTTCAAGGCATCTGGTATGTCTGCAAACTGCAGTCCATTCGCAAGACATATATTTGGAATTTTCCCTGACATTGTTTGACGGTAACATGTCAGACAAAATGTGAACTTTTCCGATAAGCTCGGAAATTCATTTTCTAAGTAAAATATTGTGTTAACCCGAGAGTTGAGTGCTTTGTTGCAATGTTACACTTTTTCAATTTTTTGGTTTGGTGGGGAAACCAAGTTCCACCACAACACACGCACGCCATAGTAGGCCCTTCTTTTATTTTGGCTTCATATTGCGCATATTGCGCCAAGTACCGTAATTGGTGCTGAGTATTACGAGCTTCTTCTAGTGCTTCTGGAGACAGATTTTCTCGGTTCGCTGCAATCCTCAAACGCTCCCTCTCGTTTTCTCTTCTTCGATTTTCTGGATTACATCTGTGAAGCTGGACTTGTTCAAGTGCGTTTTGCCTAAGAGTTTCCTCTCGTCTCAAACTTTGCTGTCGAATAATTCTCTTTTGGGAAGTATTTCTTAGTTGCTCCCGGCGTCTTGTAATAGGGTTTAAGCGTCTTTCCGTTCTCGCAAGTCTATCACGAATACGTTCAGTTTCTCTTGAAATTGGGACAGTCCTTCTGGTCCTATGCCCAATGTTGTTCTGGGCTTGCTCATCTGTTGTCAACTCCAGATTTTGCCTTCGT
>NW_023458571.1:5094608-5105033 GCF_013731165.1 Rhagoletis pomonella
CTTCGTAGTAGACGTGCTTCCGAGTCGCGAACCCGTTCAGTTTCCCTGAATTGCGGGACAGTCCTTCTTGACCGGTGCGACATAGTGTTCTGGGCTTGCTCATCTGTTCTCAACTCCAGATTTTGCCTTCGTAGTGCACGTGCTTCCGAGTCGCGAACGCGTTTATTTTCCCTTAATTGTGGAACAGTCCTTCTTAACCGGTGCGCCATGGTGTCCTGGGTTTGTTCGTCCCTTCTCAACTCCGGATTTCGTCTGCGTAGTACACGTGCTTCCGAGTCGAGAACCCGTTCAGTTTCCCTTAATTCCGGAACAGTCCTTCTTGATCGGTGCGCCATGGTGTTCTGGTTTCGTTCCATGACTCTACGCATTGGTAGACGCCTTCTTACTCTGTGCAATGCTGCATCATTTTTCCTTTCTATTTGACGAAACAGGGTATTTGAAGACCGAAGGTTAGCCATAAGACTGGCGCTTATTGTCCTATTTTGCGATAAATTTCGTTCATAGTGCTGGCGGCTCCGAATGACAGCTTCACGACGTCGTTATTCTTGTGAACGCGCAGATACTCGTGGCATTTTTTTTAAATACTTGTAGTAAATATATTTAAATTTCGAATTTAATGAATATTTTTTTTAATATTTAATTTTAGAGATCAACCAGATATCGCTTTGAAGTCTAAATTTAAACTGAATACTTATATTTTAGTAATTCAAAATAACCATTCTGTGTTTTCTCATAAATAAATTTCTGAAACAACCTCTTAAAGAGGTAGGTAGAGAAAATGGGGGCCGCCGTTTAGCAAAATACGAGTAGCTTTGTCTGGTGTGAAAGGAAAGCATCTATAGCTACTAGTTGCGGAGGTTACCTAAATGAATCACCGTCATAATGGACGATACGTCCTTAACAACTGTTAGATAAAGTGTGTTATTGAGAGTATGGAAATGTCTCCCCTGATCTATTGTCTTGAACAATGGTTGTCAACCTTTTTTCTCGCGTACCACATATGTGTGCACATATGTATGAACAAAGTGAGCCAAACAGGTAGCAGTGCATGTACCAGCTGTAATTACTATTCTTTCCTTACAGATTTTGGAAATAACAAAGACCTATTCCGCCTTCGGTCTGCGGACAAACAGTTGTTTGTAATTCAATGAGTTTTCAAAAAAAAAAAGAACCGAGTTAAATGACAAAGTGTTTAAGAATTTTGTTCCGTTTTTTGAGAAATGTTATTGTTTTGAATTTAAACATTCTAAGCTACTTCTTCGTAACAGGGAATCACACATGTGTGCGTTCCGCAGTCTCAGTACCTGGCCTCTAGATTGGTAGGGACTGCTAAACTTTTCATAAAATTCCAAATTTCCCTTTACTTCTGTATACGCGAAAAGAAATACTTTTAGCACATTTATCGGACTCTAAATAATAAAAGAAATCAATGAAGCTGTAACTGTCTGTCCGTCCGTCAGCCCGTTCGTCTTTGCACACTATAAATATAGTAATAATTGAGATATCTTAACGAAATTGGTACGTGTATTTCTTTTGAGCTAAGGACAGGTAGTATTGAAAATGAGCAAAATTAGACAATAACCACGCTTACATCCCATGTAATGGTAGTTTGAAAAAATACATAAACCGCGTAGGCCCGGCCACTTATGGTTACATGTGCATATTTCGGTAACCGCTCCACTAATTTCTATAAAATTTGCCAAAGATGTTGGTCTTAGTAAAACATTTTCAATAATTATTTAGCAAGAAATACGTTTAGAAAAAATGTTGGAAAATGTGCGCGATACCGCCCACTTGTGACCTCATATGTGTATCTAGGTGACTGTTCAATCCATTTGTATCAAACTCGGTATAATTAATGTACTTGACACAAAAAAGAAAGACGTTGAAAATGCTTGAAATCGGACAAAAAATTACGCCCACTTTTTGTATAAAACGGTATATTTCAGAAGTATGGAAACTACGATATTTCGAAATCTAAATACGCTTATTAACTCAAAATTAATTCTAACAATAATCTCTCAAAAAGAAATAAGATTATTATGGAATTTGGAAAATGGTCGTGGTGCCACCCACTTATGACTGTATACATAAGTATATTTCATTATACTATAGATGTTGTTTGAAGGAAGGGTAAAACCATAACGGTGGTTTTCGGTATTTAATGTTCGACTTCGCCCGAGCCTAGACTTCTTGAATTGATTGTCATAATTTAGACAAGGTACAAAATAATAGGTCCTTAACCATCTTAAATGGAGGAGTTAAGTAAAAAAACTTATACCTGTAGCTCACAATATTTCACTGTTTTAGCCGTCTAAATGAAGGGGTTTTTAAGAAAAAACTCAAATCCGAACAATTATAGCTATGGGTTACATACCTCATGGAGCCCCGAATTGGCTGATTTCCTCAGTGGACTTTATATGGTTGATAAGTAAATAGCTCAGAAGATGTTCCGGTTTTTGCTGTTAAAATGAAGGAGTTTTTGTAATTTTCATTTATCTTTTTAATTATTGAAAATAGTGCGAAATTTCATGTTCTTATCTGCATAAATTGAGGAGTTTTAACAAACAATTTCATATCTGAACAATGAGTTGTATGGGAGCTGTATGTTATAGTGACCCGATCTTTGTCATTTTCCCTGTAAGTGTTCTGTTTATAATGAGTAGTAATAGTACTAAATGTCATGTTCCTAACTGCATAAATGGAGGAGTTATAACGAAAAATCCCATATCTGAACAATCAGTTGTATGGAGGATATAGGTTATAGCAACCCGATCTTCGCCTTTTTACTGTAAGTAATATCTTGATAATGAGTGACAACAGTGCAAAATTTCACGTTCCTAGCTACATAAATAGAGGAGTTATAACGAAAAATCTTATATCTGAACAATCAGTTGTATGGGAGATATAGGTTATAGTGACCCTATCTTTGTTATTTTCAGTGCAAGTCTTTTGATGATAATGGGTGGAAGTATTGCAAAATTTCATGTTTCTAGCTGCATAAATGGAGGAGTTATAACGAAAAATACCATATCTGAACAATCAGTTGTATGGAGGATATAGGTTATAGCGATCCGATCTTCGCCATTTTTACTGTAAGTAATATCTCGATAATTAGTGACAGCAGTGCAAAATTTCAAGTTCCTAGCTATATAAATAGAGGAGTTATAACGAAAAATCGTATATCTGAACAATCAGTTGTATGGGAGATTTAGGTTATAGTGACCCGATCTTTGTAATTTTCAGTGTAAGTCTTTTGATGATAATGGGTGGAAGTATTGCAAAATTTCATGTTCCTAGCTGCATAAATGGAGAAGTTATAATGAAAAATCCCATATCTGAACAATCAGTTGTATGGGAGCTGTATGTTATAGTGGTTCCGGTTCCGACAAATGATTAATAAGTTATAAAAGTGCACCCACCTACCAAATTTCATCCGGATATCGCGAAAACTGAGAGACTAAATTCCATATAAACAGACGGACAGACAGACAGACGGACATGGCTAAATCGACTCAGCTCGACGTTGTGATCATTTAAGTATACATTTTAATGTGTCTATCTCTTCTTATTCTGGTACTTACAATCATCGGACCAAAGTTATAATACCATTTCATGCTCATGAAAGGTATAAAAATTTGAATAATTTTATAAAAAATTTTTGTAGTGAATTTTTGAATTCGTTTTTTTCCAAAATGCGCAAGGTTATTTTTCCAAATCTTTTTTTGTTATAACCGCAAGTCTCTATATATAGGTAAACTTAAAAGATTTGCACAAGAACGTTGCGCATTTTTGAGAAAAATATGCTTCAACGTGAACTGATTAATTTTTGTCAGGCACATTTTGTCTTTATTTTATCAAAAATATGTTCCAAGTGAGAGTGTTTTAAGAAAAATTCAAACTAAATGGAAGAGAATGGTATATACCGTATGTATTTATTCTTTATTTCAATACTGTCAACTTTTAATCCAGACGAAACCCTTTTATCCATTAAAAATCGGGGTTTGTGTGAAATATTATTTAAAAGCCCTTCTAAATTACTACAATGCAATTTCCGAGATGTGGAAGAGTATATTTCAGCTTCGGAAAGAATGAAGTTGCAAATATGTTTGCGCAATTTCAAGAGCTACATTACCTTAAAATGGAGCAGATGCGGTAGACACAAAAATAGATTTTATGAATCGGAAAAAGCGTGGTTAGAAAAAACTTGTCAATTTGAGGTGTTTCAGATACCTAAAGGAGAAAGGCCCACTAAAGACTTTGGGGAATGTAGTAGCCAGTCAAAATGTAGGAAAACTGCCTAGCTTCGTCAAGATTATTCCCACGAACAATTAACGTTCGCAGCACAGATGAGCCTGCGAGCTAGTGGAAAGCGCAGTGAAGCCAAACAAGTCCTCGACATTATTAATCCCCCATCTGAAGAAACTTCTCTGAACAGCCGCATGTTTTTTTTTTGAATCACGAAATAAAGATTTCAAAGCGTATCGTGAACGTTTTAGCCGAAAAACTTCAAGGAACGCTAAACTTGCAGATGTATTTCATCGTCTACTTTATTCTTCTGATCCTCATATTACGAGTTTAAAGCCTTTACAAACAGTAAAAAGAAAATATTTGATCCAGAAGTAAAAGACATGCTTTTAGCAGAGAATCTTGAATATACACAACCTGAATCTGATGATTCTGAAGACGAATAAAATTTGTATCGTGCCTTGTACCGTTTTCTTATTGTTTCTATTTTAAGTAATCTTTATGGCCTGTTACCATAATTACAATCATCAATGTACAATGAATTAGTTTTTCAGAGTTTAGAATACGAAGTGACTTATTGGAAATAGTGGATGATCTGAGTTTATTCTTTTTCCCTAAATATCTACATATTTTTCAATTTAATAAAAAACAAAAATTGGTGAACAGTGTTAGTACACAAAATAACGAAACAATTTTATAAAAATGATATTATATTTCCGTTCTGGATGTGTCTTCGTAGTTACAGACTTCTGATCACCAACTTATATGAAGCGGCCCCATTGTGCGGCGATTGTATTTTTATGAGAAGCTGTTTTTCATGGCAGAAATACACTCGGAGGTTTGACATTGCTTGCTGAGGGGCGACCGCTGCACAAAGGGACGAATAAACAATATAGAACGACAAAAATGTTTACTCCATATGTATTACAGATTTCAATGAAATTTGGTATTTACGTCATCATCACTGGTTTCGAGTATTAAATTAAATTTCCAAAATTCACAATGGCGGATCCAATATGGCGGACGATTTCTTGAAAAATGTCTATATTGTTAAGATACTTAGTGTCCAGAGATTTTCGTCGTCACTGGTTTTGAAATTGGTATTCAATTTTTAAAAATTAAAATGGCGATCCATTATGGCAGACGATTTCTTCAAAAATTTATAAATTTTTATGAAGCTTGGTATTTACTCTATATGTATTTGACAGATTCCAATGAAATTTGGTAATCAGAGATTTTCGTCATCACTGAATTCGAATATTATATTAAATTTCCAAGATTCAAAATAGCGGATCCAATATAGCGGACGATTTAAAAAAAAATTTTAGATTGTTATGAAGCTTGGTACCCAGAGCTTTTCGTCATCACTGAATTCGAAATTGATATTTACTTAAAAAACGATGATGAATTTTGAATTTTGAAAATCTATTTCGATTTCGTAATCAAAGATAACGAGGATCTCTGAATACCAAGTTTCATAACAAATTATAATTAAAAAACAAATGGTCCGCCATATTGGATCCGCCATTTTGATTTTTGAAAATTTAATATCAATTTCGAAACCAGTGACGACGAAAATCTCAGGATACCAAGTTTCATAACAATCTATACATTTTAAGATATCTTCCGCCATATTGTATCCGCCATTTTGAATTTTAAAAATTTTATATCAATTTCGAAATCATTGACAACGAAAACCCTTGGATACCTAATTTCATTGAAATCTGTCAAATACATATGGAGTAAACATTTTTAACCGACTTCCAAAAAAGGAGGAGGTTATCAGTTCGTCGGAATATTTTTTTTTTATGTATGTTGCCGCATAACTTTGCACCACGACAACCGATTTCAATAGTTCTTTTTGCGACGGAAAGGTAGTGTCTCAGAGGTGGTCCCAAACTAATTTGGTTTATATCCGATCATTGGATCATGAAATATATGGATATTATTTTTTTGCTAAAAATTACGTGTTGTCCTCCTATATTCTCGATTCTTCCCAATAAACGACTTAAGAAAAAGATGCTCTATTTAATGAAGGGGGAAAAGGAGGGACGAGTTCGTTAAATTTTTACATTGGCAATTTGTTGAATTTTCGAATAGTTGAAGAGAAATTGCTATACTCGTTTGAACTTTTTTATAACTCTAACTAATATAAAAATTTCAAAAGGTTTTAAAAAAAGGCAATTTACAAAATAGGTACTATACCCATTTTACAAACAACTATATTATTAACAAAAATCGCAAAATAAAGTGCATACCGCACACCTCACTTTTCATGTTGACAAAACTATTACTTGTTAATAAGAATAAAATTACAAGCGAAACTATTTTATCATCGCTTCAAACAAAAAATTATTAAATTCGACGCACGATAGAAAACCCCATTTTGCGCTTCTGCTAAAGCTGCTGCGTTGCGTTAAAAATTTGTATGTTACATTGTGGACTGGTTTATTAGAAAGGTATGTGTGATAAGATGTAAAGACTTTTGTTTTTCTATTTTTGTAGTCGTAATTAGTCACTTTGTCCTTATGTGCGCTGTTAAGAAAAAACCTTTTCTCTGCATTTTTTGCGATGTTGCTTGAACCACGGCTTGAACACAGGCCCTGCTGAGTGGAAGCGCGGAATGCTTACCACCGCAGTTTCATTAAAGAAAAACTGAGTGAAATGAAAAAAAAGGCCTCTAGGGTTATTAAACCACTTAAGTAGTTACCCAACAATTTTAACAATAATGTGTGCATTTTATTTAAATATCTAATACATTTTATTTTCTACAGCGTGGGTTTATACATATTTATAATGAAATAACAATTTAATTTTGTTAATATATCTTAACTAGTAATAACCTCCCGAAAATCGGGTGAATGCATTAAAAAAATACTTGCATATATTAAGTATTTAAACCAGGGGTCGGCGCTTCATACTACAATTGTGGAAGATCAACTCACACGTATTCTTACGCTCTATCGTTTAGTCGTTGGCTAGAGAGTAGAGCTTGAAAACTATCGATAGTCGTGGCCATCGATAGTTGATAGTCGATAGTCACAATCATCGAAAGTATCGATACTATCGAAAATGTGGACACTATCGATAGTACTATCGATTGATTAAAAAAGTCCAAAAATCAAACATAAACACTTTTATTGAAAATGAGATCAGAACTGCTAAAATATGTCCATATTTTTGTTAAGGAACAAAAGTTTATCAAAGATTTTTGGCTTCAAGCAGCATCTGCGCTCTGAAATTATTTGCCCTGCTTTGCGAAATGTCCTTTCCGACTCACAAGATGAAACAGATACCGCCGCTTTTTACTCTTACTGAATAATGTACGTATGAGCGAAAACTATCGATAGCGCTTACAAAACCATCGATGTTTTCGATAGTCAAAAACTATCGATACTATCTATAGTGCCATCGATAGTTTTCCAGCTCTACTAGAGAGCAACGAATCAACTTCGTGTTTGGCTGTTGCGCTTTGTTTCTTGTACGCAAAAATGCCTTGCGAGAAATATTACATGCTTTTGGTGACATGCAATGCCTTTTGTGTTATAAGTCATTTAAAAAATAAAGAATATGCTATTCAAAGACATTGTGATTATTTTCATAAGGAAACATTTTGATGAAGAAGAAATACATCGACTTTTTAATGAAAAAAAGTAAATTTTTTTCAAAGAATGAAAGGGTGGTTGTTAAAGGAAATATGTATGCGATAAAAAGACATTTTTAATCATTTCAAAATGATATGGAAAATTTTAATGAACTTGAATTTACATTTTTTTTTTGTTAATTTTCAATATTTGACGTGGGTGAATCTAATGGTGTTTTCGTTTATAAAAAAAATTTGCCTTCTCATTGCCCTCTTCTTAGTGTTTGTGCGTAGAGGGCAAAGATAAGGTTGCACTGTTCGGTAGAAAGGAAATCAGCATAAATGAATTTTTTTTTCAAACTCAGGATAAGGCTGATTTTGTTCTAGTGAGCTACTGATAATCGTTACAGCTATGAAATTTTTACACATCACAAGAAAGAGCTAATGTTCATTCTTGCATACTTAACCCAATTTTGGCTTTTTTGGGATTATGATACTTTTATGGTAAATGAGCGATGCACACATATGTACATATGTATGTGTTAAATATATGTATTTATATGTTTTTATTGAAGACCGATAAGTTAAAAGTTTTGTTTCACTTCTCGTAATTTGCTACTGGGTTGCTCATGCGGAGCAGTTCTATTCTTCTCACCAACACAGTCACAGTTTATCTTTTGCCGACCACTGATTTAAACTTAAGAAAAAAACAAGTAAGAAAGTCTAAGTTCGGGCGGAGCCGAACATTAAATACCCGGCGCAATTATTAAATATAAGTTTTCCACCTTTCCGAAAGCTACCGCTACACGATAAGCCGGGGTGTATAAATTTTAAGTAAATTAGCGTCCTTAAATTTCGAAATATTGCAGTTTCAAGCATTTCTGAAATATCCCGTTATATGAAAAGCGGTCGTAATTTTAGTCCGATTTCAATACCAATACCAATAACCATACCGAGTTTGGTTCAAATTTCTAGAACGGTTAGCGAGATACATATATGTGATCATAAGTGGGCGGTGCCACGCCCATTTTCCAAAATTGTATCATAAGCGTATTTCTTGGTATAAAATTGTTGCAACCATCAATTTTGAATAAATTAGCTTTAATATTTACTGATTTATCGAGGATTTCGTATTTTTCTAAATTACCGTTATATGGGATGTGGGCGTGGTTATTGTCCGATTTTAAAAACTTGGTATGTTGTACCAGGACCAACAACTCTGCCAAGTTTGGAAGAAATTGGTGCAGCGGTTACCAAGATATACACATGTAACTATAAGTAGGCGTGGCTCTCCCATTTGCCAAAATTTTTTAATATTCTTATTTTTCGTCTAAAACTCATTGTAAATATCAATTTTGAGTGAATTATCTTCAGTAGTTACTAAAATATCGCACTTTTCGTATTTCTGAAAATTACCGTTATATAGGAGGTAGGCGTGGTTATTGTCCGATTTCGCCCATTTTCAATACCAATACCGTCCTATGCCCAAAAGAAGTCCATGTACCAAGTTTCGTTAAGATATCTCAATTTTTACTCGAGTTATCGTGTGCACAGACGGACGGACGGACAGACAGTCACCGCTTAATCGATTTCTCTTTTCATTCTGATCATTTATGTATACATTTGTCTATATATATATATATATATATATATATGTATATATTTGTCGGGTGCTCTGCTTGTATATATATATGTACATATAATAATAATAGATTGGCGCTTACACATATGTTAGTGTTTTGCCGAGCTTCTCCTCCGACTTGTGGCGTGCGCCTTGATGTTGTCACACAAAGCGGAGGGACCTACAATTTTATGCCGACTCCGAACGGCGGTATACATTTGTCTATATCTATCTCGATTCGTTTTGGCTGTTACAAACAACCGTTATGTGAACAAAGTTATAATACCCTTGTGCACAAGTGCGCTCGGGTATAATAACCTACGGAGCTTGCACTTTAATTTGATATACAACTCAATTCTGTAGCTACACCGGGTCGCCCTAACTAAGTCGTATGACTGAGCAATTATATATAAATACGTTGAGAGTGAGTCAAGAAAATGTTTAAACGCTTATATTTTAGCACCTACTTCACCGATTTCAAATTTGACAATATTTGGATAACCTATGGAGGCTGCACTTTAATTTGATATACAACTCAATTCTGTAGCTACACCAGATGGCCCTAAAGCTTGATATACAGTTCAATGCGAGCGTAAGCGTGAACTTTCGCAAAGGCAAAGAATTCCATTTGTATTCTTATGGACGCTCACACACATCTGTCAAAACTTGTCGTTCACATGCGAATGCTTTGCGTACGCACACAGTTGAGTGTGAGCTTCTAAAAAAGGCACATTATGCATTTTGAATTAGTTTTTATTCTATAATTCTGAAAGATATTTTAATTCTCTATCTTTTGATGTATCAACTATTACAAGAAGTTAAGTAATAACGAAGATGTTGGTCAAAATAAAAAGCTCCCGCTCACGCTCGCATTGAACTGTATATCAAGCTTAACTAAGGCACACTGCACATGGAGCGTATCGTCATGCTGTTCCGCTCAAATTCCAAATAACCGCATCAGTATTTAAAGCCT
>NW_023458571.1:5105133-5111390 GCF_013731165.1 Rhagoletis pomonella
TTTTGACACTTTTCAGATTTTAGTCCAAAAAGATAAGGAATGAACCTTATATGTTCCGTTTACTCATGTACACATGTGAAGAGTATTTCTGCTGGTATATTTGCAGTGCTTTAATACATACAATCATACAGACCCATAAATGTCTTTTCAACGATATATTACACAAATAAAAATGTTATGAAAAAAATTCGCTTTTGGCTGTTTTTAGTTCAATTTTATATTTCTAACTAGAGGAGGGTGGATTGCAAACTTTTTTCGCGATGCAGTCTAATGTTCGTACATACATATGTATAGTGCTTATCATAAATATACGACGTCTACATATTTACAGGTTTTAACTATTTGCTTCTGTATTATTGAATTTTTATTAAAATACAGTTCATTTATTCTAACTTTGTACAAAAAATTATAGTTAAAAAAACTGAAACCTCCCTATTATAATTGCCATTCGTACTGTCATCAGGTATGTATAATGTGACCAACTATTTCATAGCTCAAAGAAGTACAGTTGGGTTAAGTTGACGGAGCGAGCCGATTACGGAATTTCGAATGCGGCTAATTTCGATCCCTGATCCTTGTTCAGAAGTGCTAGCCAAAATGCTTCCACCTTAGCCTCGCGCAGGTTGGACAGTGTAAAAGAAAGTGTGGAGATGATCCCACTTCATCTTCCTCTTGAAGACTGATACAAAAGGATCAGTTGAAAATAGTCTCAACGCATGAATACCAATCGCAAAATGGCCTATCAGAACCCCCGCCACTAGCCCTTGAGAGGTAACGTGTTTTAAAGTGCTCTATAAAAACATTTGCTGCAGCAGAGAAACGTCTTCTTTTCCTTTTTTATGCCACAAAAGGACCCGGTTTCCCTCATCCTAATAGCAGTTCGTGCTGCGACAACTCTGCCTGCAATATCCGCAGGCGCCGTGTTCAACATATGTATTTTAAGCTTCAGTGTAGATGTGGTTAATAATCCTCCGCTAATTCCTGTTTTACAATTGAAGCCTTCTCTATTGAGTTCCACCAGACAAAGGCTCCTTGAAACAATATAGGCTTAAATCTGGTTTCCCAAAGCTTATGAATTAATTTGGACGAGAAACCCCAGCTTTTACCGATAGCTCACCTACAGCAGTACAAGGCAACCGACACCTTTCCTACCCTCCTAGTTACCTATTTCAGATCAAAAAGGTAGTATAGAAATCGTGCCTTAACCAAAAGTTCCACATCAACTACATAGGCGATCACCCGACAGCCCACTTTTTCCAGTTCTTCTAGAAAGTCGGTTACAACCGCAATCCAGAGCAAGGGAGAGAGAACACCACCTTGTGGAGTGCTCCTATTGACTCTGCACTGACTGCAGACGCTCTCCCACTCCGCCGGGACAGTTCTGTCACCAATTAAGCTGTATATAAGCCTTAGTAGGTTAGTTTCCACCCAAAGATTATGAATATACTTGACTATTTCCTCTGAAGTGACATTGTTGAAGGCCCGCTCGATACCGAAGAAGGGCTCTCCTGCATAATCTTCATGCGTGAAGGCTTCCTCTGACCATTTTACCAATGTGTGCTGGGTGGTATTTACCGACCTTTTCATGCAATAAGCTTATTGAGCTCTTGAAAGACAGTCACGAGGAATCGCGTTTCTTATGTACAGGTCTATTAGTCTCTCTAGTGTTTTTAGTAAAAGCGTGTTTAGCAAAAACGAAGGGACTAAAATATCTAGGGGGCCTTTTCCGGCCTTCGAAACCTTCTGAGCCCTTCGCAGCTGCGCAGGTATGATGCCATTGGTCCCCGGAGACTTTAATGGTTTGAAGAAATTCATCGCCCAGGCCAAGCGATGTACGTCCAAAAGATCGGAGAAGAACAGGACCTGGAGGGAGGTTCTGTAAGCAGTTAGCGACAATTTTCAAATCGCTGTCGCACTTTTTGACGCAAAAGTATTTACATATATCATGCGCCAAAAAGTGCGATAAAGATCTGAAAATTGTCGCTAAGTGGACGCAGAATCTCCCTCCTGAAGTACAAAATATCGCAAAGAAGTACATTTGACTGTACTTCGAAGTACGAAGTACAAGAGCGAAAAAAGAAGTACTGTACTTCCGAAAGAAGTACGGTTGGTCACATTAGGTATGTAACTTGATAATAGAAATCGCTGCATCTTTTAGGCGTATCAATATTGCATAGTTACATCCCGAGCTAATAAAAGGAAGGTAATAATAATAAGGAAAAATTCAACAAAGTACTATCAAAATGTCTCACTTATCGTTGATTTTTAAAATTTTTTTGGACAACGCCTTCAACGAACAAATTGCCAAAAGTCAGCGGTAAATCGTAGCTACTTGAAACTTGCACTTTAATATAAAAAAATTTAATGGCTTAAATACTGCATGCCAAATACTTACCTAAATTTGAAATCTAAACGAAACTGTTTATTTATTGATGTTGGTGGTGGTTTTGGCGACCTTTTTATTCCTATATTTTATGTAGATGAAAATATTCAAATTTTCTTTTATTTGAGACTGAAAGTGAGACACTATTTGTGAGATTGAAAATTTGAAAAGATTTTTGTTATGTTAGCAAAACTTCAAAAATGTTCAGGCTGCCTCCCAGCGGTTTTACCTACAAATTTTTGTATCATGATAAGCACATGGCGGCATTTACTAGGTGAAGTATGTAATTAGAGCGAGAAGAAAGATTTTGACATGCCTTATTTGAAAACCCGCCTTTAAAATTTGACTATAAGGCAGCTGAATGTCAGAAAATACATCGCGAAAGATGTTTTATTACTTCACCTGTTTATTGCGCCATGAGCACTATTCATTGTAAATTAGGGTGGTCCAAAAACAGTAAAGTCGGAGTTGTAATGCTCTCACCCGTAGGGTTGTTCTATAAGTATACCCCTATTTTCTATTTTGAAATTAAAAAATATTTAGAGGTCGCTCAAAGCGCTCAAAGTTTTCCATGTATTTTTATATGGGGAAAACAACTTTCCGTGGAAATGGTATAGAATTCTTGAAAATCAATCGGAAAACTCTCGTTCTCTTCAGGAGACTTTCAATAATAACACCAAATTCTTTATTAACCATTTTTTTATACTAACAATTTCTTATTGGTCCGCCCATTGCATTTTTTTGGGGTTTTGTGGGTTTTTGGCGGACTTATAAATTATAGTGGTGATGAAAAAATGGTTAACTAAACAATTGGGTATCATTATTGGGAATCTCCTGCAGATAAAAAGAGTTTTCCGATAGCAAAATATTGATTCTTAAGAATTCTATACCGATTCTACGAAAATTTGTTTTTTTCCCATATAAAATACATGGAGAACTTTGGGCGCTTTGAGTGACCTTTAAAGATTTTTTGATTTCAAAATAAAAAAATAGGGATATATTTTTTTCGGTATAGAACAATCCTATGGGGTGAGAGCATAAAAATTCCGACTGTACTTTTTCACATGCATTTTGGGACCACCCTAATGTACATACATATCGCTACAACAGCTGACAGTGAAAGATATGTACATTGCAATGCAAAAGAAAAATAATAGAAGAGAAAAAGAAAATGGAACAAAGTAAGTAATAGCACGTTGAGTAAAAGCGGAGATACAAGAAAACAGTAAAAGTGTGGGTACAGCTATATTAATCGATTTCGGATTATTTGATTTTTCTTCCATGCATCCTTTGCCAATCAGGCCGATTGATACTCCGCTGCAATATTGTTATTAATGTAACAATATGCCATATACAAATTTAGGACACTTACTGCCGTCCCTAAATTGGAATGCTAAGCATAGCGTTTTCCATTGTCAATGAGTGTTAGCGCGCGCTATCGCCAAACCAACGCGGTATAATTTTTGGCGTTTCCTCATTTTCTCTCGTTTTTATTCTCATTTCCTCTTTCGCTTTTTTGTCCTTTCTCTTTCTTTCCGTCTTCTGCATCCAACTTCAACACCTAACGCGCTGTCAAAAATGAAAATTCCATTTGCTCGGCGCTAGCGCCGCTTTATTGTGGGATGCTCCATACAAATTGAACGGGCATGAGAATTTTTGAAAGTTGTTTGGCGCTTGACGCGCCAATTTAGGGACGGCAGTTAAAGCAAAAGTACACAACGTCCATTGCGTCGCCGTCACCGTCACCGTCAATGCCAGCGTCAACGTCCGTACACCATTGCGTCCGTAAAATCAAAAACTCGCTGCTGCTCTTTGAAAAAATTGCGTTTTTACTTTTCTTTCATCATATTTTACATTTCTTATTTAAATAAATCCAAAAATGTGCACAAACTGAAAAAATTTAAGTTTAAATAAATAAACAAAAACAGAATAGTTGTCACTTGACGCAAACGCATAAGCAAAGTTGAAAGTTGAGCTAATTTGTGCATCACCGTCACCTTCAGCTTTGTTCATCTAACTCACTTCATACAAATACACCGATTCAACTTTTTTGACAAATGACGGTGACTGTGATGGTGACGCAATGGACGTTATGTACTTTCACTTTTAATTTCTTTATGATCAAATGGTCGGAAGTAAACCAAATTAGCACGAGACCATCCTGAGGTAACACCTTTCTGATATAAAAACAGAATTATTGTAACCAGTTCACGTGGTCGAAAGTTATCCGTAACATACATAAAAATATATATTCCGATGAATTGATAACCTTCCTATATTTTTGATTTCGGTTAAAAATAAATTTAGTGGGAATCACGAACCATTCGTATAGAAACTAGTTAAAAGCATTGATATTTCCACTATAACTATCTCCATTATGATTTACTACTTACTCGATGTAAAGGCTATGGACTTTTTCCGAAAAATCGAATGTGGTTGGCCTATTTCTAAGGAAACTGGACGAATGGCTGCTAAACATTTTCGAAAATATCTTTCCAGTTCAGTTGCTTGAAGATTTATACGTTTTGATGGTGCACAATTTGTTTCATCAACAATTTTCACAATTATTCCTTTTAAATCGTGTTTTCTATGTAACAGGTACAGATCACCAGTGAACAACAGGTTAGAAATGCACACAATTTAAAAACAAAGACGTTTTTGCTATTTTATAACAGTCACACTCGAAACTAAATTATTAGATCTTTTAAAAAGGTGAGCTTAACCCACGTTAATAAAACAATATAAATAAGTAATATTCAAACTGAAGGATTTTGCAGCGACCTTAGACTCCGGTGCGCCTCCGTACACGACTTTCAGACAAATGAACGAGAAACTCATATATTTCCAACAACGGAGCTGGCAAGGTTTTAGGGAGTTAGACTCTATTTACACGATTCATTTACACCCTGCGTTTTTGCCAACATTCTTTTGAAAAATCTTCGACCCTTTACACGGTGACCTTCTGTTCATTTATTTATTTTTGTTTTTAGGTTTCAAGGGGCATTTTCCTTTGATCATTAATTCCTTAAATATTAAGGTGGCTAAAAAAATCCAATAATTGAGCAGTTTATTTTACATACAAATGTATGTACATATGTATATTAGAGTGGTCCAAAAAAATTAAGTTGGAATTTTAATGCCGGCACCCCCTAGGATTGTTCTATATCGAAAGAAATATACCCCTATTTTTTTATTTTGAAATCAAAAAATATTTAGGGAGTGCTCAAAGCGCTCAAAGTTTTCCATGTATTTTATATGGAGAAAAAATCATTTTTCGTAGAAATGGTATAAAACTCTTAAAAATCAATATTTTTCAATCGGAAAACTTTGGTTCTCTTCAGGAGACTTCCAGTATTAATATCCAATTGTTTATTTAACCATTTTTTATGATTAAAGATTTTTCCATTGCATTTTCTAGGGGTTTTGGAGGACCTATAAAATATAGTTACTATAAAAAAATGGTTAAAGAGACAATTGCTTATTATTACTGGGAATCTCCTGAAGAAAAGAAAAGTTTTCCGATCGAAAAATATTGATTTTTAAGCGTTTTATACCATTTCTACGAAAAAGTTTTCCGATAGCAAAATATTGATTCTTAAGAATTCTATACCAATTCTACGAAAATTTGTTTTTTTCCCATATAAAATACATGGAGAACTTTGGGCGCTTTGAGCGACCTCTAAAGATTTTTTGATTTCAAAATAAAAAATAGGGATATTTTTTTTCGATATAGAACAATCCTATGGGGTGAGAGCATAAAAATTCCGACTGTACTTTTTCCACATGCATTTTGGGACCACCCTAATGTACATACATATCGCTACAAAAGCTGACAGTGAAAGATATGTACATTGCAATGCAAAAGAAAAATAAT
>NW_023458571.1:5111490-5130361 GCF_013731165.1 Rhagoletis pomonella
TTTTTTTTTTAAAAAAAGTTATCAAGCTCTTAAAAAATCACCCGTTATTATCGAAAAAGTCTGCTCTCCTTATATAACTCAAGAACTACGTATTTATTGAACTGATAAAATTAATTTTCAGGTCAATATTTGCAAAATGTAATATTCGGACTGTTACGTTACTGAAAAAAAGACTGTTACGTTACCTGTGCGATATACATACGTGTAGATTAGAATTAGGTTTTTAAATGAATTGTAGTATGTTTTATGCAATAATTGGCAAGGACTCAGTAGACTTTCGATTTGACATGTAATCCAAAGAAATTAATTAAAGAATTATGAATACAGATTTGAAAGTTTCTGTTGCTGTGAAGCTGTAGGTCGTTTCAGAAATAATTTTATGCTTAGAACTCGAGCTCGTGCTAAGAACTGCTCCAAGATATTGGCGTTTTCGCGGTTAAGTACACGAAAAACGGCTTAAATTTCCACTTTTGCTTGCTATATGCCATTTAATACTATTCTTACCCTTCAAAATACGCCTTCGAGTGGGGCTTTAGGGTTTTTCCTTCAGAAAATATGGCCATTGGAAGATGGCGTAATGAAAGCATATGCTTGGTTTGGCAATGTTAGATTTGAGGACACGGCAGTTGAAGTGCCCGTAACTCTTGAGGGAAAAATCGCATAGCACCACTCGAGAGTGCATTTTGAAGGATAAAAATAGCACTAGAAAAATACTTAAAATAATTCTAATAAATTTTTATTATTTAATCAGAAAATCTTCTTCATCTTTTAGCTTCTTATTTTACTTCTTTGGCCTCGCTCCTTTTTGAAATAATATAATTCTCTCGTTTTTTTTATTTTTCTAAGTAATTTTTATTTTCTCAGTTACTTGAGTTAGAAAGAATATAAATTTTAACTTTGGGTCAATAGCACGTTTAAAAGCTTACAATGTTGCTTTCAAATGAGCCTAAACTAACTAAATAAAAAATTATTTTATCTGAAAATTCAATTAGTAAAAAGACTTACGTTACAAATAGTTTTTCCCCGAAAACACATGGATAATGAAGAGCAAAGGAAACTGCTTTATTGTAAAAAAGCCCGAAAATGCTCGAAGAAAATCAGAGTGTTTACCTTAAAACATGATGCCGACTTTATTTTCATTAAGAAAGTTAATCACTGGTTATTTTATCAAATACTTTTTTATTAACTTCAAACTATTACAAGGCAATCGAAGAGAAGCAAGTATAATGCAAAAAATGGTGGCCTTTAAATATAAACAACCCTTAATTTCATGGTGTGCTTTTTATACCCGAGCGCGCTTGTGCACAAGGGTATATTAACTTTGTTCGCATGACGGTTGTTTTTAACAGGCTTATACTAATAGCCAAAACGAATCGAGATAGATAGGGACAAATGTATACATAAATTATCAGAATGAAAAGAGAAAAGTCGATTAAGACATATATGTGTGTCCGTCCGTCTTTCTGACCGCCCGTGTACAAGATAACTTGAGCAAAAATTGAGATATCTCAACGAAATTTGATACATGGATTGCCCTGTATTCCTGTATTGATAATTATCAATTAATTATAATGGGCGAAATCGGACTGTAACCACGCCCACATCCCATATAAATATTAGATGCAAATTGTTGAAAACTAGTATGTGGAGTAGATTGTGGTAAGAAATAATATTGTTATGAAATGTTTGGAAAATGGGCGTGACCCCGCCCACTTATGATGAAATGCTGTATCTCAGTGGGTAGGGTCTAGCTAAGAAATCTGTCGAAAATATTTGAAATCGGGTAATAACGTCGTCATACATCGGTAATTTACAGAAACCCCAAAAAAATCAGTAACTACTGGAGCTAATTCACTTAAAATCGATGACTGCAATTAGCACTTAGCAGAAAATTATAATATTATACATTTTTGTATAATGGGCGTGACGCCGACCACTATGACCACAAATGTGTAACCGATTTATAAATTTCTACCAAACTGGGTGTACTTAATAGCCTTGGTACGGAAAAGCAATTTGTTGAAAATTATTCGAATCGGACTAAAATTACACCCCCTTCCCGTATAACGGTAAATTTCAGAAATACGAAAACTCCGATATTTCAATAACTGAGGACGCTAATTTACCCTGGGATTCAGTAATTCAGTCTCATCTCAAGTCATTAAATTTTAGATTAGCAATTAGTGACTATTTTTGTGACTTGAGATGATTTGGCTATTCAGTAGGAGAGAGTCACAAAAAGTTCACCAAAAATGTGTGGTGAAAACAAACACAGACAGTCAACTGATAGCGTTTGTGTATGCCTTTTGCCGCGCCGCTGGAAGAGTCGCAATGGCCGAGTGGTCAAAGCATTAGGCTGCCGGTCGAGAGGTTCCGGGTTCGAGTACTCTTCGGGCGTAAAGGATTTTTAATTTTTTTTTTATTTAGTTTTTTTTTTCTTTTTTTGTTAGTTTTATTTTTTTTAATAATCTTTACCCTGGGATTCAGTAGTTCAGTCTCATCTCAAGTCACTAAATTTGAGATTAGCAATTAGTGACTAGTTTTGTGACTTGCGACGATTTGGGTATTCATAAGGAGAGAGTAACAAAAAGTTCACCAAAAATGTGTGGTTAAAGCAAACACAGACAATCAACTGATAGTGTTTATGTATGCCTTTTGCACGCGCCGCTCAAAGAGTCGCAATGGCCGAGTGGTCAAAGCGTTAGGCTGCAAGTCGAGAGGGTCCGGGTTCAAGTCCTCCTCGGCCGTAGAGGATTTTTTACTTTGTTGGATTTAGTATTTTTTTTATTTTTTTTCAATTCTATTTTTTAACAATCTTTAGATTTTAATGTTTTAAAAAAAAAAAATAAATTTTTTTCAATACATTTGTATGCATGTAAAGCATTTTGGTTTATTTCTTAATGAAATTCTTGTTAAACAAATTTCCTCGCTTCATTTTCACGTTTTTTATTTAATAAAATGGAAAGAAATAAGCTTTTCCTCCTATTTTTGTGACCGGCTCTTAGCCAGCTGACAAATTAGTGACTTATTTTTGAGACTAGAGACGTGAGACATGGTACTGAATACCAAATAGTCTCAAAATCCAAGTTCACCACCAAAAGTCACTATTAGTGACTAGAGACCGCTTATTGAATTCCAGGGTAAGTCATGTTATGAATATTATCGAAAACGTTTGAAATAGGGTAAACACCCCTACTTATCATTTAAAGGTAGTTCAACGAAAGTTGAAACGATGATATTTGATACCTGCGCCGGGTATATAAAGTTCGGTTTCGCCCGAACTTATACTTCTTTACTTGTTTAATTTTTATTTATTTAAAGGTGTCTCAGTATTAAGTGAATTTTCATGTTTAAGAGAAGAAAATTCGTGTTAATATTTATATTGTCTGATACCTCAAAATATGAATGACCCAGATATCTATGTGTATATAAATAGGCAAGCATGAATAAATTGGGAACAGTTTTCTCCTATGTTTCTTAACCAATTTAAATGGTTGTTGCTTTGTTGGAAAGGTGATTCGGAGGAAGAGTGCACAAACTTTCAACTTTTCCGATCGGTGGCGCAGGAGTCGAGCTATGCTAAAAAATCGCATTGCTTCAAACTCAGAATATATATTCGCTACATAAGGATAAATACACCTGCCAAAAATAGCGCGATAGGTGCCTCCAAAGTCGAGTTATGGCAAATTCAGTTCCATGCAATGTGTTCTCAAATCTATACTAATATATATTTTGAAAGCCGTTTTTTTTCTGTTCGCAAAGCTCGAGATCGGCTGTACCGATTTTTTTTAAATTTCGGTTATTGGTTATGGATGGGCTTCTCATTGTCTTAGGCAAAAACAAGTTTAAATACTTCCCTAAAATTGGAACTGCAGGACTTTAAAAATCCTATAAATCTAACTTACATGCCCACATAAGAGCGCAAAGAAAGGGTTATGCATATATATACATACGTGCTAATGTTAACGTTAATGTTGATTCTTATGTTAAAACAAGTAATTTTTAGCAAAAAAAAACCGACTTCAACTCTCATGTAAAAATATATATATATATATATATATATATATATATATATATATATATCTCATGATCCACTGATCGGATCTTAACCAGATTAGTATGGGACCACCTCTGAGACACTAGCTTTGCAATTATCGAAATCGGTTGACGTGGTCCAAAGTTATGCGGTAACATACATTAAAAAATAAAATATATAAATAAAATTAAAAAAATAAATAAAAAATATTCCGACGAACTGATAACCTCCTCCTTTTTTGGAAGTCGGTTAGAAATTATAGTTTACTCTGTCATCAGTAATGTGACCAACTATTTCGTAGCTCAAATAAGTACAGAAACTGAAAACCAAAAAAATATGAAAGTAATGAGAAAATGGTAAAATCAGACTATACAAAAACAGTAACAGTGTACCGATTCAATAAATACATTTTATTAATTAAAAATCTATACAATTTATTATTCTAAGATGAGGCGCTTATTCCCAACTATCTACTAATCGTACAGAGACAAGTCATGTATCAAATTAAAGTGCTCGATCTTTGCACGAATATTTCAGATTTAAAAATCAATTGACAACTTTTTGAATATTTCCATGGAAAGATTTTTAAAGTTTTACATTGAACAAAGCATTGCTACATAAATTTCAATAGGCTGCAACTGCGGAGCGCTATGAATGTGGAGTAGAAAGGACGACCGAACAACGTGTTCGGAGCACTCCGACTATGGAGTGAGAAGGGACTACCACGTTAACACCTCGAATGCGTGCTTTCGGAGCGCTCCGAACATGGAGTGAGAAGGCAGTCAAAGTGTTTTTTTGTTATTTTGTTTTCTTTTATTTAGTCTGTAAATTGAAAAAGAAATTTTCAATCAAAAAGAAACTGATCGTCGTTTCCGAATACAGTATATTTTGCTTAGCTGCACATCCTTCTTTGCACGAAAAACTTGTGCACGTAACCGAAAAAGGCACTTAAGCGAATTTTCTTTACTACTTTAATGCGGAAGGTATCCGAATCCCTATGAAACCAAATATTGGCGGAGCACTTACCATGTAGAAATTACTGCAAGCGAAATTTTTACCGAATGCTATCTAATTATCTATATAACTACATAAGTTGATAGCCATTTTCGTTTTCCTGCGAGATGAGCAAAATAAATAAAAGGTTGTAAAATTAGGTAATGTAGGGCCAGTGCAGGTAAACGTAATACTTTCATTGATAATTGATACTAGTCGCACAATTTTTAAGGCAGGTATCGCCAATGTGCAGGTATGTTGAATGCATCTATCGGAGCAGTTTCCTTATAAATGTTAAAAATAATGCTGTTGATGCGCGTTTTGGGGTAGGTATCTTAAATGTGCACTTAAGCATAGAGGTAGCAAAGCAAAATATACTGTATTCCTGAAAAGGAACTCCGCAACAAAAGCTGTTGACGTTTGGCAGTTTCAAATGCATTTAGAGGTAAACAGTAATGCATAAAAATTTATTTTGTCTAACTTTAGAGCTTTTCAGATATACAGTAAAACCCGCTTAAGTACCTCACGAAAAATGTCAGCTTTTTGAGGTACTTAGGCGGGTTGGGTACTTAAAAGAACCCGCTTAAGTACCTCGATGCGGGTACTTAAGCGAACATAATTATTGATGTAGTTACATCTTTTTGTTAACTTACATAAATATGTAAATCCTTGAATAAAACATGAATATTTAATGAAGTATACGGAGTTTAAAGCCAAGATCGTAGCATTATTTAAGATTTTTCAATAAAAATACAGTTCAATCCCGAACAAATACCATATAAACCTAAGCTTAAGATTTTATACAACACTTAAAGAAAAAAATTCACCAAAATTTAAAATTTTTTTCTCTGAAGTGCGTTTTGATAATACAGCTTTATAGTCCATTAAATTCTAGTGTTACAATGTGCTAGTCTATATATAAATAGGCAAGCATAAATTAATTGCGAACAATCTTCTCCTATATTTCTTAACCGATTCGAATGATTGTTGCTTTGTTGGAAAGGTGTTTCGGAGGAGGAGTGCAGAAACTTTGAACTTTTCCAATCGGTGGCGCAGGGGTCGTGTTATGCTAAAAAATCGCATTGCTTCAAACTCGGAATATATATTCGCTACATAAGGATAAATACACCTGCCAAAAATGAGCGCAATAGATGGCTTCAAAATCGAGTTATGGCAAATTCAGTTCCATGCAATATGTTCTCATATATCTATATATAAATAGGTGCCTCCAAAGTCGAGTTACCGTAAATTTAATTCCATTCAATATGTTCTCATATCTATATATAGCATCTTCAGTTTAAAATGAAACGTCTTTCAAATTAAATGAAACCATTTTCAAACAAAGCGAAACCTTTTTTAAATTAAATGAAACCTTTTTCAGGTCAAGCGAAACCATTTTCAAATTAAATGAAACCTTTTTCAGATAAAGTGAAACCTTTTTCAAATTAAATGAAACTTTTTCAGATTCAATGAAACTTTATTCAAAGTAAAAGAAACTTGCTTTTAAGAATGTTTGATTTAATTTGAAAAAAGTTTCATTTAATTTGAATAAAGTTTCATTGAATCTGAAAAAGGTTTCATTTAATTAGAAAAAGGTTTCGCTTTATCTGAAAAAGTTTTTATTTAATTTGAAAACGGTTTCACTTAATTTGAAAATGGTTTCATTTAAACTGAAAACGCTATATAAATAGGCAAGCATGAATTAATTGGGAACAATTTTCTCCTATGTTTCTTAACCGATTCAAATGATTGTTACTTTGTTTGAAAGGTATTTCGGAGGAGGAGTGCACAAACTTTGAACTTTTCCGATCGGTGGCGCAGGAGTCGAGCTATGCTAAAAAATCGCATTGCTTCAAACTCAGAATATATATTCGCTACATAAGGATAAATACACCTGCCAAAAATAGCGCGATAGGTGCCTCCAAAGTCGAGTTATGGCAAATTCAGTTCCATGTAATGTGTTCTCAAATCTATACTAATATATATTTTGAAAGCCGTTTTTTCTCTGTTCGCAAAGCTCGAGATCGGCTATACCGATTTTTTTTAAATTTCGGTTATTGGTTATGGATGGGCTTCTCATTGTCTTAGGCAAAAACATGTTTAAATACTTCCCCAAAATTGGAACTGCAGGACTTTAAAAATCCTATAAATCTAACATACATGCCCACATAAGAGCGCAAAGAAAGGGTTATGCATATATATACATACGTGCTAATGTTAACGTTAATGTTGATTCTTATGTTAAAACAAGTAATTTTTAGCAAAAAAACCGACTTCAACTCTCATGTAAAAATATATATATATATATATATATATCTCGTGATCCACAGATCGGATCTTAACCAGATTAGTATGGGACCACCTCAGAGACACTAGCTTTGCAATTATCGAAATCGGTTGACGTGGTCCAAAGTTATGCGGTAACATACATTAAAAAAATAAATAAATAAATAAAATTAAAAAAATAAATAAACTCACCTGCCAAAAATTAGCCCGATAGGTGCCGCAAAAGTCGAGTTATGGCAAATTCAGTTCCATGCAATATGTTCTCATATCTATATATAAATAGGTAAGCATGAACCAATTGGGAACAATTTTCTCCTGTTTCTTAACAGATTCGAATGGTTTTTGCTTTGTTGGAAAGGTGTTTCGGTGGAGGAGTGCACAAACTTTTAACTTTTCCGATAGGTGGAGCAGGGGTCGAGCTATGCTAAAAAATTTGCTTCAAACTCAGAATATATATTTGCTACATAAGGATAAATAAACCTGCCAAAATTGACAACATACCCCAGTTATTTCAAATTCACGTCCATGCAATTTTCTGGAAATGATTGTATTTTTAAATGATTTGTTTTGTTTCTCAATAAAAAAAATTTTATAGATTAGCTTAGAATTATTACATTATTTAAGAGGATGTATATCAATTTAACAACGTTAGTCAGGTCGGCGGGCCAGAGATTATTACATATATTTTGCAGTGTTAATAGACTTCAAAATCATCATCAACATGAAGCATTATTGCCTCTATATTGATGACAAGCAAGGTGAATAAGTGTGTAAAAAAAGGGAAATGGTCGAATTTCGACAACCGGACGATACTAGTAATCAAAAATCTGCGAAACCTGAAAAAAAAAATTTTCTTCTCGGTTTCGTTTTCGGCGATTTGGATCATATATTTTTAATTTCATTCGTGTTTTCTCTCGACGGCCCTCTCCATACGCCTTAGTAGCCCATTACGCCCAGTTGGGTACTTAAAGTTGATATTATGGACATCAAAAAAATAAATTAATTAAAAAGAAAAATGTTTACTAATTTTTTTTTATACTTTGCACATTAATGTGAAAAATTTATAATTAAAGCCCATAATAAGACGGAATTATTTCACATTTTCTTCTTTAAGTTTCGTTAAAAGGTTTCCAAGATACAGCACTTTAAAGAAAGGTATGTATGACGTTTTCTTAAAATCGGCATATCGGCAAAATATGCTGCACATATATTCACGTCACCTTGACCTTCAATCTCTTCAACTTTCATCCAAATCCTTAGAGGTTGCGCATAGAGGTGGCCGCGGTGACATGAAATGCTCCCTTTTCCGACACCAATATTGAAAGCGCACTTAATTTTTTTGTCAACCCAAGGACGGTATGAAAGCTACACAACGGCAAAATTTTTTACAAGTGACTTCCGTTTTCGTATGTGCATCAGGGTGGTCTTTAAAAACAAATGAGCGATTTTTTTCAGTCTCAGTAGTGCAATCGGTAATATCACGGTCACATAGGGGCCAAAGTTCGGATTCCTCTATAGAGACTAAAAAAATTTAAATTAATTTCTTTGCCAAATCATACCAAAAAGCGATACTACCGTAGTAAAAGATATCACATATAAATTTTGGTCCCGATTGGAGCATGTCGCAAAGGGGTCAAAGGCCAGATGCTCCATGGAGACTCAAAAAATTAAAAATATATTTCTCATTTAATACCCTAAATCGATACTACTAAAGTCCAAAATATCACATAAAAATTTTGGTCCCAATTGGAGTCGGTTAAGACGTCTTCATAGGGTAATATGAAATTTTGACCCCTGTGTGTCACGCGGTCCCGTGTAATAAAGCCATAGGAAATAACGCCATATGGCTTTATTTCCCTGCCATAAGCAAAAATTTAACATATGAGAAATAAAGCCATACGATCTTATTTCAATACAAAAATAAATGTTGTCTCTTTAGCGGCGGTCCGCGTTGGCTCGCCACCCCGCGCCGTGTCCCGCTCCGCGCCACGCGTCCGGACGCGCCGCGGTCGCGCCGCGCGGCCCTCGTATAAATTGCTACTTTGTACTATCGTCTTGCTTTTGATGATATACATATGTACATGTATGAGGTTTTCTTTTAAATCAGTAGGATATATTTATATATCTATATATCGTCGTTTAAAGTACAAAACCTCGTATCAAGATAACGCAAAACCGCGTATGTGGGGTTACATAAATTATTTTGTAGAGAGTAAAAACACTCACATTTCAAAATTTGTCTCTCTTTTATAAAGCAATCGCATTTATGGCTAGTATATTTCAGCACGAATGGATATGGCTTGAGCCAAAAGCTTCGGCGAGCAAATCCGATTTTTGCCAAAACAAGTCAGTTACGCGCTTTTGCAGAACGACGATACGCGGTTTTGTACTTTAAACGACGCTATATGTATATGAGGTTGAGTACTTTTCGTTTTTATCATTACCAATTTTATACATACGTCAAGTTAATATGCATCTTACCGATTTAAAAGAAAATTTCATATACATACGTACATACGTATATCTATACAAATTAATATATGTATATACATACATAGGTATATATCCATGAGATTTTCTTTTAAATCTGTAAGATTTACTTATATAAAAGTAAAGTGTGTTGCTAATGATAGAAACGAAAACTACTCAACATTGCAGACGCCATATAAGGAAAACTGAATTATTACGAAATATAAGTAAAGTGGCAGCACTTTACGCCATTTTGCAGTTTCTCGTTTGAGTTCGGAACATTGTTTACTTGTTTTTTAATAACAAAATAAACAATTTTTTTGTTGTAAAATTTATGTACTTCTTGAAAAAGTTGTTCAAAAATATATTTTGCTAGTGTTTCAAAAGAGAATGTTGGTGATTATAGTGCATTTTTGAGCGTGCAATTACTCATAAAAAAGAGCAACATTTCAAAAAAGTGTTTTTTGTTTTTAATAAATTTTACAGGGATAAAAATCCGCCGAGGGTACCCCTCCTGACAGTTTTGGACGTTTTTTTGTTTTGCAAGTTGTAACTTCAACTAGAGAATTACCGAGTTACTTTATGTTTATATGCACACAGCTGTGCACTAGGTAAACATTACGCAAAACAAGTAAGAAAGTCTAAGTTCGGGCGGAGCCGAACATTAAATACCCGGCGCAAGTATTAAATATATGTTTTTTCACCTTTCCGAAACCTACCGCTAGATGGTAAGCCGGGGTGTATCAATTCTGAGTAAATTAGCGTCCTTCAATTTCGAAATATTGCAGTTTCAAGCATTTCTGAAATTTACCGTTATATGAAAAGCGGCCGTAATTTTAGTCCGATTTCAATAATTTTCAACGTTTTGCTTTTATGTCGCAAGCGCAATAACCATACCCAGTTTGGTGCAAATTGGTGGACCGGTTACCGAGATACATATATGTGATCATACGAAGGCGGTGCCACGCCCATTTTCCAAAATTTTATCATAAACGTATTTCTTGGTAAAGAATTGTTGCAAGTATCAATTTTGAATAAGTTAGCTTTAATATTTACTGATTTATCGAAGATTTTGTATTTCTCTAAACTACCGTTATATGGGATGAGGGCGTGGTTATCGTCCGATTTTAAAAATTTTCGGCGATTTTGTATGCTGTACCAAGCCCAACAACTGTGCTAATCTTGGAAGAAATTGGTGCAGCGGTTACCAAGATATACACATGTAACCATAAGTGGGCGTGGCTACGCCCATTTTCCAAAAGTTTATAATATTCTTATTTTTCGTCTGAAAATTATTGTAAATATCAATTTTGAGTGAATTATCTTCAGTAGTTACTAAAATATAGCAGTTTTCGTATTTCTGGAAATTACCGTTATATGGGAAGTGGGCGTGGTTACAGTCCGATTTCGCCCATTTTCAATACCAACCTACCTTGGATAATAATAATAATATCCCAACGGTTTTTACCCTCCATTCCCGCCCATCCGAACGAGGGGCGCAGTCCGCATGACGTACGGAACCAATATTTTAAATTTTTGTGCCGAGTCACGATAGGCAGGAGTTTGTTAAGTGTCGAGATCTAAAACTGTTCAGCTACAGAACTAAATTCATCAGCTGATTTTATGTATTTATGTCAATAATTCACTTATTGAGAGAGGAGAGTATCGCTTTCTTAATGCTGAAAAGCGGATCTGATATATCAAACGTGCTGGAATGAGAGTTAAAATCCTGGCATAAGCAACGGAGTGGGTCGTGCAATTCAAAATTGGTTTTACAAGCTTTCAGAAATATGGGACAAAAGTGTCTTGATACGCGTGAGGGAACATTAAAGCTTACATCAGCCAGAAGAGACGGACTTGAAATTGAGCCTGTCAGTAATTTAACCATAAAAAATTATACCAAGCATTTCCCTGCGACTGGCAAGTGTAGGAAGGTTAATAAGTTTTAAGCGACTCGTATAAGGTGGAAGACTATATTGAGAATCCCATCGGAAATTTCTTAAAGCAAAAAGTAGGAATTGTTTTTGAATTGATTCTATCTTGTCTGAGTAAATTTGATACCTTGGATTCCAAACCCCCGAGCCGTATTCCAGAATCGGCCTAACTAATGTTGTAAACAGGGTTTTAGTGATATAAGGGTCACTAAATTCTTTTGACCATCGTTTCACAAATGCAAGTACACCTTTAGCCTTGTTGACTGTCACATTAATGTGAAGATTAAAATTAAGCTTAGGATCCATTGTGATACCAAGGTCCACAAACTTGTATACCTGTTCCAGGTTATGGTTACCTTTTATATAAGAAACTGGCAGAACAGCTCTTCGCGAGAAGCACATTACTTTACATTTCTTAAGATTTAGAGGCATAAGATTTACTTTACACCAGTAAGCCATGCTGTTTAAGTCTGATTGTAGCAAAGAACTTTTCTTCAATTGAAACGTACGATTTATAAAGTTTTACATCATCTGCATACATTAAAATTTTGGAGAATTTTATATCTGTAGAAATATCGTTTATAAAAAGCAAGAACAGAATCGGACCTAGGTGGCTACCCTGAGGGACTCCTGAAGTAACATCAATGACGTCAGAGATAGTATTTTTAAACAATACCCTTTGTGATCTATCATAGAGGTATGAAGAGATCCAACGTAGAAAATTAGGTGGAAGACCAAGAAGATCAAGTTTATAGATGAGCAACGAGTGGCACACTTTGTCAAATGCTTTACTGAAATCAGTATATATAACATCAACAGTTTTGCTCTCACTAAATGCTTTTAGGATGCTATAGGATGTTAATTCAAGTAAATTTGTAGAAGTTGATTTGCCCTTGCAAAATCCATGTTGACTATATGAAATGCTTGAAGTGATAGAATGCGTCAACCGATTTGTTATAATTGCTTCAAATAATTTAGGAATTGCAGAGAGCTTAGCTATGCCCCGGTAGTTCTCCACTGAAGACCTGCTACCGCTTTTATGTAAGGGGGTTATGAACGATCCCTTCCATACAGTTGGAAAAACGCCCTCTTTAAGAGACAAATTAAATAAGGCTGTTAACGGCTCATAGAGATAATCAGCACAATTTCTAAGAAAACAAGTGGGGATCTGGTCAGGACCATAACTGAAAGACTGCTTTAAGGACTTCAGGTAAACTAAAACATCATCGGGAGATATTATAGGGTTATGTATTGAGTTAATTGGACTTAGTTTAAAAGGATAGTCAAAGTATGCTTGGGAGTTAGTGGAATAATTGGATTTAAAAAACTGAGCGAACATGTTAGTAATTGTTTGATTATCTCCAGAGACGGTATTTTGATACTTCATGGCGGAAGGAAACCCCCGTACATTTCGCTTGGAGTTTACGAAATCATAAAATGATTTGGGGTTATATACTATACGTCATTTGATTTTACACAAGTAATCTTTATAACACTTTTTTTTTAATTCAAAGAACTTGTGACGCAAAAGTGAGTATTTTACATAGTATGAGTGTAAGCCGGTTTTTTTGTGTAATCTAAAATAACGTGACTTTCTGTTTTTCAAGTTTCTCAGTTCTTTAGTAAACCATAACTGTGTTTGTTCTTCAGGAACACACATGCGTTGAGGCACATACTTTTCAAATAATCTATGTACAGTACAATTAAAATGTGCAACGCTTTGCTCAACTTTTTCTTTGTATATAGGCCACGACAATTTAGACAATTCTTTATTCAGTTTTTTAAAGTTGGCTTTCGAAAAATCAAAGCGAATATTTGGTTCGTATGTTTGGACATCGCAATTTTGACCATCGTTTATGATTTCGTAAGATATCTCAATAGCAGGGTGGTAGACATCTTCGGGCAAAACTAGTGGGTCACATTTATTTACAGCCGACTTAGATGCATCATCAACATAAACAAGATCTAATACTTTGCCAAACTTATTGCGAAGTACATTAACTTGATTCAGGCAGAGTTCTGCCATCTCCTCTAAAAATACGTTGTTGCACGCGCTAGACGAGAAAGGTACAATATCATTGTCAATGATGTTCCATGATACATTTGGTAAATTAAAGTCACCCAACACAATCAATGAATCAGAGGGTTTAATCATTGAATTAATTGATTTCAGTAAAGGTACATGTTGTGAATACACTGATAAGTCAGATCGGGGAGGAATATAGCATAGAGCTAAGTAAGTAAACCCCCTTCCAACCTGAACACGAATGCATTTGAATTCTGCAGATTCAATGTGTGGAAGAGTAACTTCTTCAGATGGTATTGAAGAGTCTCCGGCAAAGAGTACGCCACCGCCGACTCTGTCCTCCCGATCTTTTCTGTAGATATGATAATTATTTGAAAGAATCTCTGAATTAAAAGTGTGAGGTTTGAGCCAAGTTTCAGTCAAAGAAATTATATTATAATTGCATTCAAGGCCATTAAGATATAAATTTGTTAATTTAGTATTTATGCCTCTTACGTTTTGATAATAAATACTTAAAGCAGATTTAGTAATCAGTTTTTTGGTTCTGTATTCTGACGGGGAATATTTGCTAAATTATTATTTTTGTTGGGCCTATACTCAAATTCACGAACGAAAGCTCCGGAGGGCCAAAAAGAACTACTAAGCAGCATGTCAAAATTTTCTAAATTTACGTCTATTTTAAATGAAGAAATATTTCTTTCATATTTAAAATTAAATTTTCTGATACTTAAGTTGACAGTTTTAACTTTGGACGAGATGTAAAACTTTATATCGTCCTCGGAAGTATCCCTCGAAAATCTAGATACAAATATAGACTTCTTTGGGGAAACCACAACCAGTCTCCTAGTATCAGACTCGATTACCGGCGGACGGGGTTGAGTAACTGAGTTACTAATTGAGGGTAGAGTAAGCGTTGGCAGATTAGATGGCGGTGCCACAACTTCAACGGGGGACGGGGAAGATACTGCAGACTTTGATATATGTTCTTTTGAGGAAGATAACTCCGTTGTCTGTGGACATGGAGAAGAAAGATTAATTAAGTCATTCGGAAGATTGTTCTGACGTGGAACGGTCCTTTCATTAGGCGGACTATGAAGACGCTTACGTTTTGACACATGAATGTCCTTCATAGATTGTACGGTATCTAAGCATTTAAAAGATTTAAATACATTTTCATAATGTTTAAATTTTTCGGTCAGTACCGACAACTCTCTCCCTACCTCAGAAAACCCATTTCTGGTTTGCCTAAACAACTTAAAGAGATCAACTTCGGTTGACCTGCACTTTAAGCAAGACCAGCGAAGACCTTTGCCATTATTAATAGCGTCCAGAATTCTTCCTGTCAAACCAGCACATTTTAGATGGCAAATACCATCACAGAGCCAGCACGATAAGTAGCGTTCAGATTCGCTTTTAATTTGGCAGTTATCAAGATCACACTTCATATTGAAAGATTTAATAACACTTATGTTAATAAAAAGACAAGCAAAATAAGTTTAACACAACACACACAACAATTTAGGAGCTGATGTATTTAGCTTAAAAATATATGTAGCGAACAGTTTGAGTATCACTGTATTGTGACACTTAATAAACGCAGCGCAAACAGCTGTGACAAGAAATACTAAACGAAGTAAACAAAAAGAGCAAAAAGAAATGTGCAAAAATAGAAACGATCTCAGTTAACTACAAAGGAATAACAACAACAATGATAACAACAAATGACTCGGCAAGATTAGATGTAAGCTAGTGAAATTAATTAAATTTAATAAAAACCACAAAAATCACAAAACTTTCACTTAGCTTCGGTTATTATCACACTAAGATGCTCGTAGGCACTTTTTATAGCAACTTTTACTCAAAATTAGCACAATAAACTTTGCAAAATACAAAGACCAATCAAGGCACAATATAAGTAGAACTTCACAGCTTGACGTTTGCTTCGCAGACACAGATTAACAGAAACCTACATACCAAATTTCGTTGAGATATCTCAGGTTTTGCTCGACTTATCGTGTACACGGACGGACGGACAGACGGACGGACAGACAGACATGGCTTAATCGATTTCTTTTTTCATCCTGACCATTTATGTATACATTTGTCTATATCTATCTCGATTCGTTTTGGCTGTTACAAACAACCGTTATGTGAACAAAATTAATATACCCTTGTGCACAAGTGCGCTCCGGTATAAAAATATCAAAGGTGCAACAACCCCATAATGGCTTTATTTCACTTTTACAGTGAGAAATAAGACCATACGCAAAAATATAGCTTTATTTCTCTATGTAAAGTGAAATAAAGCCATATGGCGTTATTTCCTATGGCTTTATTGCACGGCATCGTGACTCTAATCGGGGCTAAAATTTATATGTGGTATCTTCGACTAGTAGTATCGATTTTGGGTATTAGATGAAACAAAAATAATTTTATTTTTTCCACTTTGCCCCTTGTGCGACACGCCTTAACCGTCTCCAATCGGGGCCAAAATTTATATCTGATATCTTCGACTTCAGTAGCATCGACGTAGGGGTTGAGGCTTAGGAAATCTGATGTTAAAATTTGTTTCCTATATTTAAGGACCACCCTAATGTACATACACACATCCATACATTTTTATTTTTATAAGCATACATATGTACATACGTGTTCACTGGAAGAGATCCGTTACCACAAATCATGGATGAGCTCTGAAACTCATTTGCGAATATGAAGGGCTGTTTACACGATAAATTCCCATACTATGTGAAAAGTCTTGCGTGAACTTATAGATGAGATGAGTAGGGACGGTAGGCAAGCACGCGCGGGTTTTCGGCATTGTGCTTTCATCAGTGTTAGCACTAATCAATTGAGATTTTAATAATTAGTTAATTTGATCAAATTCAAGCGGATTGTGTAAATTTTCATCGTGATCTATTAGCAGCAGACCATATGGAAAAACTGGGTTTTAAAATCCTTCTGAGCATGTGTGATAATAATAATAACGATTTGTGGCGTGCGCCTTGATGTTTTCACAAAACGGGAGGGACCTTCAGTTTTACGCCGACTCCGAACGGCGATTGTATTTTTATGAGAAGCACTTTTTCATGAGAAACACACTCGGAGGTTTGCAATTGCCTGCCGAGGGGCGGCCATTTTTCTAAATTTTTTGTTTGCAACAACACACAACAGCGCCGCACATGTGCGATGGGTTATAAATATTCGTACTTTATGTATTACCAATAATAATAATAATAATACATATTTTTATATTCTATGGCTTTATAAGCGTCAAACACAAAACTATACCATTTCATGAGATGTTTTTTTTAATTGGATTGACGATTAGTAAATAATTCTAGTTAATCGTTATCATACCCGACGATTAATGTTTAAGAAATTTAATCATTAATCGTACAGATGATTGCGATTAACCAGTTTTAATCGTTAATCGCGATTAACCTTTTAATCGTTAATTTTTAATCATTAATCAGATTAACACTGCCAAAACTGGCTTTTGTGGTATTCTTATTTTCGTATGTTTATTCCAACTCGTGTTGTATTGGTACGGAAATATGGATGAAAGAATTAATAAGGCTTATTTTCGTAACATATATATATTAGGGTGCTTTTCTGTTTTTTTTTTACTCCCACCTCGAAATTTTGTGAGAAAAACAAGTTCCCTGAAAATTGTAGCTCTTAATATTAATATTTGTGCTCGACCAAGGCGTGCAAAGATTTTCCGTTCAAAATACACGTACACTTTGATTGTTTTTTTTTTTCAAAATTCTATAGCTCAGAGGCATTTTATAGTATGATAATGGTCAATGATGGGTTTTCTTCAGCATTGAATGCTCTACAAAAGTGTCTCACCAGCGAGTTAGTACGGGTCACTTATCACAATATTTTCATGAAAGTCCCGTTTGTTTGCCCCTATCTCGTAAATAAAAAGAGGTACATATAGAAAAAATGCAAATCAAAAACTTGTAGGCCATTAAATTTCATACAAAAAAGTTTTAGAACGCTAAATCGCTAATATCGATATTTCTTGAGATATGGGCAAATCCTAGCGCTGCGTTAAAATTTTTGTGGTATAAGGGAAGGTATACAGCAGTACTTATGAGAACAAAATAATGGAGATTTGAATTTGAATTAATGTCTGTGTATTTTCCTTCGAAGTTTGTGTTCGGACGTTACTGAAAAAGGATGACTGATATGACTATCAAAGTCAACCGATTTGCGCAAATTGTGATATATGGAGAATAAATAAAAAATAATATTTATTATAATACAAAACTAAAGATTGGATTAACTTTAAAACAATTGTATATGTGCGTTCGGGACGTTACTCTTTTTTCCGTTGAAAAAATTTATTTTTTTAAAGCGATATTGTTGTTTTTTATTAAAAGATATAGTGCTTAAAACCAGGCTATTTGGAGCTTTGTTTCAAGAAGTAAGCGGTGCAAATCAGATTTCTCCAATAAGTGTTAAAAGAAATATGAAATAACAGTTTATTTTACTATGTCATTTTCGACACAAAAACGCGAGAAGTTGAATTGCATTTATCTTTTCTGAATTTGGTTGACTATTTCTCGGATTCGCACATATTGGGCTCAACAATAACTCCTACAGTTTAGCTCAATAAGCAATGAAAATTCCACACTACCTCAACTTCAAAGCCTAATATCTCAAGAAATATCGATGCTGGCGCTTTAGTGTTCTGGAACTTTGTTTGTAGCTCTCGTTATTTACCAGATAGGGGCAAAAAACTGGATTTTATGAAAATATTGGGTTTAGTGCCACGTACTAACTCGCTGGTGGGAGTTAGAGTTACGCCGCAATGAACACTTTTGTAGAGCATTCAATTCTGAAGAAAACGCATCATTGACCATGATTTGAAGAAAAACAATCAAAGTTTAAGTGCATTTTGAATGGAAAATCTTTTAAGGGCTCAAATTTACAGGGAACTTGTTTTTAGATATTTCCTACAAAATTTCGAGGTGGGAGTCAAAAAAAAAAATAGTCGCCGAAAAAAGCACCCTAATATATATACATTAAAGTGGTCCAAAAATATATGTAAAAAAAAATAAGGTCGGATTTTTAATGCCGGCACCCCCTAGGATTGTTCTATATCGAAAGAAATAT
>NW_023458571.1:5140361-5155122 GCF_013731165.1 Rhagoletis pomonella
ACTTGCTATATCAATTATTTTTTGCCTCCTTCCAATTTCAATTCATTCCTTTTACTTGTTAGATTATTCTCACTTTTAGCGTATTCTTTAATTTCCGTTAATTTAAATTCAGTTGAGTTTGACACTTTTCAGGATTTTGCCAGAAAAAATTCTTCTGACTAAATCTGACTACTTCGGACTGATGAGAGTCACTCTCATTTTTGCTGTCATTTCCGAGTTAAGGAACGCTTTTTGGACTAAATCTGACTACTTCGGACTTTTTCTGACTATTTATGGGAGATAAGGAACGCTCCTATATTTAGAGTACTTAAAAAGATAGGAACAAAAACAGAGAAAATCATAAATTTGAGGAACTAAGCAATGTTACTCAACAGCGCTCTGCTACATAAAACACTGTTACTCTTTTCCAGAGTGCTTGAGTATGTTGATTGCATTCAGTAGTATTTGAAAACTTCATAGGTAGTCCGGTCAATTTAGACCTTCGAGGTTACAAAAACTCCCACCCAGCTGAAAATTGGTAGGATTGTTCAAAACACCATCATAAATGAAATCTAAAAAGTTCTCATCGATCCGATACCTGGAAAAAAAGTTACTCGGGGTCAAAGGTCACAAAAACGGGGTTTGTGCGATTTTCAGCAAAACGGTAAGTTTATCATAAAATTAATTTAGACAAAAATTGTACATCAAAAATGTCCTAATACTTTTTTTTCCAAGAGCCACGGTTTCCGAGATATAACGATTCAAAAAGTTGTAAGAGTTGTAATCGGCATAATATGTATAAGTACAATAAAGGTGGCGTGGAAAAATTTAGAACTTAGAAACACGATTTGTTGATGCAAGAACCGTAGAGGAAATGTGATTAAAAATTAACAGAGTGTCCATAATACTTAAGCCTTTGTTGGAATGCGAATTGGTCCCTTTCCGTTAAGTAATTTTGTTCCGCAAACCACATAAGCCTTTACATTAGATATTCAGGAGGGAGGGGAAATGAAATAGAAATTAATGAGTTCTTTCTATTTAGTTTGGCAATAGGAATAATAATAGCAGTTTCCCACTCTTGATGATATAACCCTTGAGATACGGCGAGATACGTATGATTTATTAGGACGGGGTACGCGATTTTGTCTGCACCAGGGCTTTTGCCTGTCATCGAAGAGATGGTTGCGTCAAACTCTTCAATGGATAAGAGTAAGTGAGAATTGTGGGAATCTTCGGACCAAGTGGAGGCAAATTAACATATACACATCACTTTAGTAGTGTCATAATCCAAAAAATAAAAATTTTGAGTTGAGTATGCATAAATGATCCCTACGTCTTTTTCTATGTCGTGTAAAAATGTCATAGCTGTATTGATTACCAGTATCTCACTAAAACAAAATATGTATTCATTTTTAGTATCGGAGTATATGTAAATTCAAAACTTTAAAGCCGTTTTTCTCGAGTTTGACTTTGAGTTATGACATTATTGAAGTAAATGAGCGGACATGTACATATGTAAGCTACCGGCCAAACCCGATCCTAGGACAAGCTATTTTTGTAACTCTCATCAGTCCAACTCAAGCTACGCAGTCCAAAAGATTGTTGTATCCAATTTGGTTACGGTTGGACAGATATATCGCATTAGTTAGGACTAGTTTAGCCTGGGCAAAACTAGTTTGACCTAAGATAGGATTTTACCGGTAACATATGCATACATACATACATACATAGGCACATGTAACTTACCCAGTCTTTATTTGACCTGCCACAAAAAATGCTAATGGAAACAATTTTCCAGCAAAGTTGTGTAGATAGAGGATTTTGCTCTTGTAACAAAATATTATTGCAGATAGTGGATTTTTCAAAAAGAATATAATACTATTAAAGCTAATTTTTAAGTTTGACATTATTGTCATGGCTGAAAGATTAATAAGAGGTCACTTCAGCATCAAAAACACATTTTCATCAAAATTGCAGATAGAGGGTATTGAATATACATAAGTCAGCTCTAACATTAACACTATTAGGGTACTCACAGTTCTATATTATCTACTGTGTTAATTTTGCCACCTGGTAACTTTAAAACATTTTACCATGTGGTAACTTTGTTTGTTGTTGGTTCCCATACTAATTAGAGATAACACTTTTGGGCAAAATTACTAGACTTTGTCTCATGTTTATGTTCTGTGTTAAACTGGCATCTATCGCTGCTTGCACATACATACATGAATTTCGCTTTGGGCGCAGCGCTGCTTGTACATAAGTACGTCTTTGCGCCTGCCTGGAGCTGGCAAAGGTTATTTTTTTTTTATTTTTGCGCTGTGCTAGCTGAGTATAAAAAAGAGAAGAGAGAATAGAGAGAAATATGTATGTGGTTTGTTGATGCTCTCTAAACACAAACGCGTGAAAGGCAAACGGTCTAGCAATGCGTGGTATTGTTGATCAACTTAATACTTTATTTAAACATAAGGGTTGCTCACAGTTCGAGTGTGTTATCTTGTTAAAGTTGCCACCTTTTAACTTTAGAAGTAAACTGTGAGTACCCTATATGTTGCATTAAACGAGAACTTCCAAAAATTCTATAAAAATACTTGTGAAGGAACATCTGTTTTGTGGAAGTTTAACAGCATGGTACTGCTGATTTATGTTCCTCTTTTTTTCGGAACATAATTTGTTTGAGTACTTTTTTTACAAGCTTTTATTTAACTTCACTTGTATGTATGTATCAGGGTTGTTGCGAATATTTGCATTCGCATTCGCAACCGCGGAGTTTCCGCATTAATTTTGACATTCGCATCCGCAATAATCAAATCGGAGCTTTTGCGACCCGATGCAATTCTCAGAAAGGTGTTATTGCACCGCAAAAAAAAAAAATATAACTGAAAGTCCTCTCAACCGGTGCAGCGTCAATCGAAGAGAATCTACAATTTTGTCAAGTTTCAAGTTTTTCAAGTTATTCGCCTTGAGCGAGTAGTTATTTTGTGGCGCAGGTTTGAGTTACGACACTTTAAGAAACATGCTTTAGCCCAATTCCAATTTTTAAACTCAAGCACTAAATTAAAAAAAAAAAAACATTTTTAAAAATGACTACTTTTTCCATTTTTTATTTACCTAAATCACCTAATTACCCACCTAAATTATTTCTTAAAAATACTTGACATCCGCATTCGCATTCGCATCCGCGGATGTCTAAAATTCCACATTCGCAACATCCCTAGTATGTATGTATCTTTGTATGTCCTGTAACTTTGCAATCAATATTTAACAAACTTCCCGATGAGCTACAGACTTGAAACTTCAAACTCAGCTCAGTACTCGAGGACAATGCAATATAAAAGATGACTTAATCCGCTAGGTGGCACAGGAGTCGAGATATTTGTAAAACCCGCATTTATAGTCTGATTTGGTTCATATTTGGGACATATATTACTTATATGAAAAGAAGTAAATCCAAAGAAATTGCCGCTAGGTGGCGCAGGAGTCGAGATATTTGTAAAACCCGCATTTATAGTCGGATCTGGTTCATATTTAGAACATATATTACTTGCGTGAAAAGAAGTAAATAAGCAAAAAAAATTGCTGATAGGTGGCGAAGGAGTCGAGATATTTGGAAAAACCGTATTTATGATGCGATTAAGTTCACATTTGGAATGCATATTGCTTACATGAAAAGAAATAACTACACAAATTTTGGCAGTTATGTGGCGCGCGGGTCTATATAATTAAAAAATCGGCATCTGTGCTCCGATTTGGTTTATATTCAGAATATGTGTGTTACCTATTTAATTGAAATACATTGAAAATTTTGTTTGTTAAGGTCAAATCTCGCACGTTAGGTAAAAAGTGTAGCATAAAAGCAGCGTGCTGAAAATTTTCTTCGCATTGAAAGAAATGGACAGAAAGAGAAATATACAGACAGTTTAATATTAATTGCAAGATTTCAAAAAACTAAAAAGTAGGAAATAAAATTATAGTTAAAAAACTAAAAACACGCTTTTATTACAACAAGAACTAAAAAGTATAAAATAATTCATAGATATAGCGATTCCGTTTAAGAAGAATAGGAAGTTCCCTAACTTGATTTAATTTAACTTTTTTAAGTTAGCTAAAAATAGGATTAAAGTGATTGGCCCATAGTCATAGTCAAAATAAAGTCCACTGTAAAATTTGTTGCAATTTTTTACAGATATCGCATTGAAAATTATGTCAATATGCTGCAACTAACTTTACAGTGGACTTTATTTTGTCTATGAATACGGGCCAACCACTTTAATCCTATTTTTAGCTAATTTAAAACAGTTAAATTAAATCAAGTTAGGGAACTTCCCATTCTTCTTAAACGGAATCGCTATATCTATAAATTATTTTATACTTTTTAGTTCTTGTTGTAATAAAAGCGTGTTTTTAGTTTTTTAACTATAATTTTATTATGTATACAGCGCTCAATATCTTCACTTCTCTTCCTTCCATACCCTTTTTGTTAGAGTATGAGTAGTTTACATATTTGAAGAAAACTTCACAGTGAAGCAAACTGAGTTCCTATGCAGACCTTTAGTATGTATTTACATAAGACCGTACCAAAACAAAGTTCAATATGTTCCAAACGATTCTGAGCACACTAGCCCAGTAAAATTAGCATTTTTCTAAAAAAGCATTGTAGTTTACTTCTATTTGACACGTAGATCATAGATCCACAGTCGTACTCCTAAATTTCATATGGCAACATTCCGTCATCTTGGATTTTGGGTTTTTTTGGGTCTTTTGCGATTTGCAGGCTTATTTTGCACCGTAAAAATTAAAAAAAAAAATGATTAAATATAAATTTTGTAGAGAATTTATTTTCCCAAACTTTTTATCTAGAAGGTTTAAAAACAGAAACATTTTTTATTGTAAATAATCAGCGAAAACTACGACGAATTTTTACATTACCACAGTTTTCGCCATTTTTCAACAATTTCTGTTAAAAATACACAATTTCATTCTCCAGGACTTTTATACGAGCATTTTTTTTTGTACGATGCTTAGATCACGACCGGGATCGAGCCAAACGTAGCGCCGTAAAATTCTTTTCCACATCACTTCAACTGGTACAGTACGATGGCCACAACTCTGTACGACGGATTACAAAGATTAAGGTCTTAAAATTATCACATAGGCGCCCCCATTAACAACAATGTGGTCTTTTGAAAAATTCAACATGGCGTCTAAACTAACCGTAAATTAGATTTTGCCTTACAATATTTGTGCAGGTTCTTATGTTTTTGAGGTTGCTGATTACGAACCTAGGTATGATTTTAAAAAGAAAAGATTATCCTATCATGGTAAACTAAAAAGTAATAAAATTTTTCCGATAATGGCAACCTGTAATCAATAGTAAGCAGCTCAAAAATATACCCCATGATGAACATCGTCTTGACAATACATTTTCCAAGCTTAATAGCATACCACGATACAGCTAAAATGAATACCGAGGAGATTTACTTTAACTAAATATCTACTTATTATTATCATACATGTAGCTCTCATATAATTATCAGTAGGCAGCTGATGCTTACCGAAAATGTACGTCGTCACTGAAATGGAAAAAGTTGTGACTCATAATTTTTAATTCAATTCAATTTCAATTCCATGAATTCCATCATATCAATCAAAAAGTTAATTTTGAATTATTTATTAGCTACGACTTTTTGCATTTCAGCGACGATGTTTGTTACGTTTTTACAACGATTTTATCAACTTGCAATGTTGTGTGTCCAGACCAGTATTGCCAGCAACTGGGTTAATAAAATCCCATCCAAATATAACCTAAGTCCCCTTTCATACTAAAGTTATGACAGAAATCCGGCGCTGTATGTATCTATTATACATAAATGCTTTCCGATGAAAAACACAAGTATTTGCATTAGAGTGGTGAAAAACGCGTGTGAAAAAGTAAAGTCGGAAATTTAATGCAATGTTCTATACCGAAAAAATATATCCCTATTTCTTTATTTTGAAATAAAAGAATATTTAGTGGTCGCTCAAAGCCCTTAAAGTTGTCTCTATATTTTATATGGGAAAAAACACTTTTGGTAGAAATAGTACAGAATTCTTTAAAATTAACATTTTTCGGCTCTGTTTCACTTCAGGAGACTCTCAATAATAATACCCAATTTTTTATTTAGCCATTTTTTCATAGTAACTATATTTTATATGTCCGCCAAAAACCCCAGAAAATGCGATGATTGTTTATTAAGTAAATTAGGTAGATTTTACTACACACATTGCATTTAATCCTTATTCGCTTATTCTAATTATCTTTCTCGTTTTGATCTCAGTCAGAAATGAAAAAAATCGTTGGCAGTTAGCATTAAATCAAGGAAGGATAATACAAGACTATATCTTCCATAAAATTTCGATTTAATAAATCTCCACTGCCCTTTTGTTAACGACTACCTCCCAAACGTTTATACTTTACTTGATAATAAAAGCACTCAAAATACTTTTTCGTTCTTTGTTTAAATCAAACTGGTCAATATCTGTATACCGCTATGCACTCTAAAGACTTGCTGTTAATTATTTTACATAAGTTTACAACAACTTAAGAATCTAGAAACTCAAGACATTTGAAAAGAATTATTGATTAGAAATTTTTCTAAAATTTTCAAAATACTCAAAAACTTGCTATTAAAATTAATTTCAAGTGAATGAAGATCCGCTAATAGGATTGATAATATGAACTGTTTCATAGTTATCAATTACTTACTAAATTTTATTGCTTGGTATGGTATGCAAAAAATCCCGTTTTTCGACAGAAAATCCCATTCTTCCTTCCGCCAGAAGTTAAATATTGCGTCTAAATATATGCACTATTTACATACGCTACAACGAAAATAGACGACACGCCATTTCTTTAAATGAAATTAACTGCTGCTATATTCGTCGTCTCAGAAAACGGATGTCGAATGTTACAAAACACGGTTTTGAGAAAATTGACTTTGAAGTTTAAGGTCGAATTAATCCGAAACTGTACGGTAGATTTTTGTAACTTTTGAAGGAGACGTAGTTGGTGTTATTAGTTTTGATTTCCCATATTTTTACATTTAATATCTCTTAACGTTAATGAGAAAATTTACTTTTCATTCCGTATACATTTGTCGTAAGTAGCGTTTACTCACCACTTTGTTTTGTCCACAGAACATCGACAATAGTAAAGTATCTATTTCAACGACGATGGTATAATTTGATGAAAAAAACAGACATATTTATTAAATAATGATTACTTATTAGAAAAAACATAACAAAAACATAATCATGTATTTAATAAAAAAAATCTGTACATCTCTTATGCTGTAAATATGTTACGAACATACGTTTTCTTTATATAAAAACAAAAAACAATACTTAAATTCAGTCCTTTGTACATTTTTATCTCTTTCATTTCATTGGAGACTCAGTGCAAGCTAAAATTTAAAAATTTAAAATTTTAAAATTAGTTACTTAGTTTAATTTTCAATTTTAATTGTATCGTTATAGTAGAGGACCATCCAATTGTCGTAAGTTCAAAGTTTTGCGATACATACGACAAATGTTTTATGATTAAAAAAGGATTACATTTGTATGGGAATTTGTCGTATGTGCCACATACGACAAACGTTTTATGATTAAAAAAAAAGGTACGTTTGTATGGGAATTTGTCGTATGTGACGCATTTTCAGCACATACAACAAAAGGCATACCCAATCATTAATATTATGTAACATACAACAAAATGCGCACGAAATATCTCAAAAACTAATGGAGATATAAAAAAATGGATTGCAGAAATCGAAAGAGCATGTCCAACTTAGTAAATCTGCATCAAAATCCCAAAATCGTGATTTTGCACATTCGTCATCCGTTTTCTGAGGCGACGATATGTTTGTATTTACATAAGTATGTTTATACTAAACGTGAGCAAACACCATTTTGCTTGCATTGTCTTCTTTTCTCTTTTCACTGCAAGTTGAATTATTTTAATATCTATTGCAAAATTGTATGCAGACAAGACTAATAAGTAGAAAATAAATACAATAAAATAACTTTTTAATATACAACGCTTTTATAAATGGACTTAAAATTAGAAAATAATATTTCTCCGTCCCATAGAATTTGGTTTGATAACTTTTGATTTTGAAATTTTAGCAAAAGTCATTATAAACCATTTATGAGATTGAAAATTAAAAGCGTGGGGCGCATGTAATAGACCTGAGTTGATATGAAAGGTAATATATGTATGAATGTGGATATATGAATAACGACCGCTTAAAATCGATCTAAAATTTGTCCTTTCTCTGTAGAAATTTTAGATCTATGTTATGTAGTTTGACTATTGTCAATTAAATCTAATGCTTTCTTTTAAATAGTTTGTGAGTTGATTATTCAGATCAAATAGTGTAAAGCAAATGTATCTACTTCTAAAAGACCAGGTCTTACTATGTACAAAACCTATATAAATAAATTAAATTGAATTGAATTTGTATTGCATGCGCTCCACGTTTTTCGTTTTCAGTCTCATAAATGGTTTATAATGACTTTCGCTAAAATTTCAAAATCAAAAGTTATCAAAACAAATTCTATGGGACTGAGAAATACTATTTTCTTATTTTTAATCCCTTTATTAAAGCGTTGTATATTAAAGATTTTTTATTTTATTTTATTTATTTGCATTTCAGCTGACGATATGCTGGTATTTTACTTGTCGAAGGGTTATAATTTGATTAACATAACTTGCAAGTTTATGAGATAATTGTTAACAATTATTCATTTTCAGGCAAATAAACATAACTTGCAAATTTATGAGAACAGTTCTGTGTATACAACATTTATAGAAATCAGGCATCAAAGAAAAAAGTTATAGAAAGCTAGTCGAACCAGGGTGCCCAATTTTTTTTTACACTCGGGATATACATACATATGTACTCTCATGAGTGTGAGTGAGTGTTCGAAATCGCTGGGATCAAATTGAACATCGTGATACGGTCTAATGTAGGTACATGCGCTATCGTATTAACATTAATTCTCTTCTAATAAGAGTCAACTCAATTATCCCAATTCCTACCCGCCTAATTTGCCATAAAGAGATTTATTAAGCGATGGAATTTTCCATATTATGTACATATGTACTTACATATCACGATTTAATAAAGAGGCGACGAAGAAAACACGATTCTAGCTGTTTTTAGGACGTTGTTACGGCGGAAATTTTCATGATGCCAAAATCCTCTCGAGGTAGGCTTCCAAGCGTAGTGAATTAGGCGCAGTATCCTCCTCACACATAGGCCAATAATAGTAACGCTGTGATACCATATGGAATACTAATCCCTTTTGGCGTCATGAGCTTTACTGATAGTCTTATTTCCACCTGTGAGATCTCTGCCAATCATGCGTAATCTTTTTTTTTGATCTTGCAACTACAACATTGGTGCGATGCGTATGCCAACAAAAGTTCTTATAGGGAAACTCAAGAGCACAGAAGTGCGTTTTCTTTATAGGAGGGCCAAGAATCCTCGCTGTCCCACAGGATGACAAGTTTTCCGGTACATTGCTAAATGATCTCTTAAGTATCTTTCAAATGAAGCAATTGAAATACCTACGGTGATCTTTCCTTGTTAATTCACCACTTTTACAATTCGTGGTAAAATTTATGAATTGATTTCTGGGTAGATGCAAGACCGCATGACCGTGCATGAGGGCGTCTGAAAACTAAATTCGTATAACTTAAGCATAGGTCGAAAGCAGACCAACCACACGGGGTTTCTATACATTTCGGCTGCAGCGCCATCCATTGGGTTCATTTTCTGCAAAACCATTGCTTACTATAAAATGAATACGTGTTTTGAATTTCAACCCTAACTCCAGCGGTACTAATCGGGTAAATTTTTATCAAAAGAATTTTTCATCATACAGGTACATAGCTCACATTTAAAATTTGAACGAAATCGGTTAATAAATACGATTTTTATAAATAACTCTACTCCAGTACCACCTAGCGAGCTTTATAGTAGCATGTAATTGGACCATATATGTATGTAAGATAACCTCCGACAATCTGACGGAACTCTATTCAGTGTTTTTTGAGTTTATTCCGAACAACGAAAACGGCTATCATTATGAAAATAGGTATGTAGAGAGGACTGTTTATAGCGAAACTCATAAAAGCAGAGCTCCATTCTTTGTGAAAAATTAAAAAAAAATCTTCAAAATTTTCACATAAATTTTACTTTACTGAAAATTAAAGACAAAGTTACAATATTTCAATGGGATTTAGAAATCTAGGAGAAAATGGTTCCCAATCGAATGATACTTGCGCGTTTACGTAAATGTATATCGATCCAGCCTTTCCAATAATTACCACTTTTCGCCATAACTACGGTATTGATAACATATGTAGCTGTGTAGAATTTCAGGACGTTAGCGTAAGCAGTTCCAGAGATAAGCTATATGAGAAGTTCAGTTTGTATGGAAGGAAGGAGCCACGCCCCCTTTCCCAATGTATTTGCAATATATGCATCAGTGCTAAGTTTCAGTTCCCCAGCGTAATTGGTTTTAGAGATATATTGGTTTTTTGCGTTTTAGTCTGTATAAGAATTTTGGGAATATTCCGAGCTATATACCGAGTAAATTTTTGGTCAGAATATTTATTTTCAACTTGTTGCCAAATATGAACCAAGTCGATGCAGCCGTTTAGTAGTTTAGTGAAATACATTGTAAAAAGAACTGTATGAAATTGTAAAACGTGACGTCTCAGATTTCTTTTAAATTTTTTGGCAGCAACAACGAAAAGTTTTAATTTTTTTTAGCGAAAAACCTTCCACACAGAAATAAAAAAAAAATAAGTTTGTGGTTATATCAAGGCGAAATTTTGAGAAAGGTCCGTTGCTAACTCTAAATATAAACAACGACGCACTGGAAAAAGTTAATACGTTCAAATACCTGGGAATAATGATCGACGATAAACTAAAACAAAAAAAATTTATTCTATATTTTCAATTAGAGCTCTAGCAATATGTACATCGGTGAAAACTGCATTTAATTCCATACATTAGCTTTTGCGTGATACGCTTACAAACATACAGACAAATATACCAAAATTTTATATTTGGCTTCTGTTGATCTAATAAACCCCATATTAATTTTTCTTTAACATCTATTACGTACAGATATCGGCCTGTTGCAATTTTATTATTCTCAAATACTCTCATTTGATACCCATATGGCAGCACTTAGTTTATATTATAAATTTAACTGAATTAAAGTTTTCAAACCCGCTTCAAGAATATTTTCAAAAGTAAGCTTCCTAATCCTCTTTAGTTTAATATTCGTATTGCAATATTTCATTTATTTTACAAATTTTAATGAATACAATTTTTCAATCAGTTGGCAAATCCCCTAAAAATATTTTTAGCATTAAAATTTCCTGGCCTCTTTAGTTTGATGCCAATATTGCAATATTTAATTTATGCTATCAGTTAAATTAAATTAAAGTTTTCAAATAGGTGGCAACCTTCCACAAAAATATTTTCAGATGTAAGCCTTTGTAAATTTCTTTATTTTGACAGCCATATTGCAGTATTCACTTTACCGTATCAATTGACCTAAACTGAAATTTGAAACACAGGTGGCAACTCTCTAATTTTTTCTTCTATATTGGAAGCTAGATCTCTAGCGATACATCGGTGAAAACTGCATTAAATTCCATGTTTTCGACTGATGCGCGTACAAATATACAGACAGACGGAGATTCAAAAATTCTAAAAATTGTTTATTTGGCTTCTGTAGCTTTAATAAAAACCCACTATATTAATTTTTCTTTAATATCTATAAAAAACAGACATCGACCTGTTTCAATTTTATTATATGTATAGATGTAGATATAGATTTTATTTATTTAATGAATTTAATACAATAAAATTTTTCAAAAAGGTGGCAGCCCTCCCTAAAAATATTTTCGGCAATATAATATCCTAAACCCTTTCAGTTTGATACCCATATTGCAATATTAAATTTATCTTATGAAATAAATTAAATGTAAATTTTCAAACAGGTGGCAACTCTAAAAAAATATGTTTGGCTGTAAGCCTTCTTCAGCCTCTTTCTTTTGACGCCCATATTGTAATACTTATCAATTTACCTAAACTCCAATTTTCAAACAGGTTGCAACTCTCTAACTTTTTTATTCCTATATTTTAAGTTAGACCTCTAGCAATACATCGGTGAAAACTGCATTCAAATCCATGCATTCGTTTTCGAGTGATGCGCGAACAAACATACAGACAGACAGACAGACAGACATAAATTCTAAAAATGGTTGATTTGGCCTCTGGTGCTCTAATAAAGACCCCCCACATAAATTTTTCTTTAATATCTATAATGTACAGACATCGACCTGTTACAATTTTATTATATGCTATCTTTTTTCCATGCAATCAACTGGTGTTTTTAACATGGGGGATGTCCTACGAGATGGCAATTGTCAGATTTTGGTCAGAAATATACCAGTCTCATACTAGGTCAAAATAGACAGAAAAATCCTAGTCCAATTATGGACCAAAACCACTACTTTGGAAGTCAAAAAATAAAATGAATTCATGAATATACAATAAAAAAACTTTTGATTAAGTACACTTTAATACATTACACATTTTTATTTAGCTTAGATTTGCCAATAATTAATGTTAAATTGTTTGAGTATTAATTAAAAGGGAAAATAAATAGATACATAAATATTTCAAACTTTCGAACCAAAATTTAAATGCATTATACATTAAACGTTATTAAGAGTAAAAGCTTTCAGGTACAATAAATACTATATTTTTATCTTTTTCAATAATAATGAATATGGAAAAGAAAACATTTTGGTTAAACATAAAACTAACATTTTAGTTAATTTTTGAGTGAACTAAAATAAAGATAAAAGTTTTCATTGAAATAAATTAAATTCATTAACTTTGCACATTTCAGTCCTTTCTTTTGAAAATTTTTAAAAAGTAATAATTAATGTTTAAAATTTGAGATTCGGATAAGAATAAAATAAATAAATAATTCAAGCAGTTATTAAATGTTCTTAATTTTTGTTGATTGATAATTGAAATTAATCAAATTATTATTTAATCGTGTAATTAAAAAAGTCAAAGATGATTGAAAATACTCGAAAATAATAAAGTAATGATGTAATTAAAAATAACGAATTAATTAAACATGTTTGTTTAAGTAATTAATTATTAATCATTAAAAAGGTGCTAATATCAGTATTTAATCATTAAGCGATTATCCAAAAACATGCTTTAATTAGTAGTCATTATGAATATTAATCATTATTTAACAGGTATGGTATAATGGCGAGTACGGACTCGCTTTAACGATTTACAATATACCCAAATAAAAGCTATAATATTTAGTGTAGCCTATTGTATTAAACTGTCGAAGTCAAATAAAACAGGGCTTGAATAAATCGTTTTTACTTCGTACAAGTCTGGTAATTTTTGAACTAGTTCAGTTTCAGTCAGGAAATTATAGTTGTAAACTAGTATTTTTCCTGACTAGTTTGGGGTTTCACTGCAGGGATGTTTTCCATTAAATATTTTCAAAATTGTTTCGTTACAGTGTATTTGGTATGAGTGATAAAAGCAGTATCACTAACAGCCTTCCCAATAGTCCTATTCATACTTCCACGTCGGCCAACAACAATAACAACAGCAGCATTAACGGAAATAATGGCTGCAATAAGAGTCCAACTCTGCTCAAGAATAGCAATAGCAACAGCAGCACAGGCCTTATCAACGGCAGCAACAACAATGGACCACCAAGTCTGTGTAATGCCAATGGCAACAATAACAACAACACATGCAGTGCCAATCGTAACGTTCTCGACAATGAATCACCATGCTTCCGCATGGATGCCGACGTGCCGTTCGGCGAGAAGGAGCCCGACCCAGACAATATCAAAATGTTTGTTGGGCAAGTGCCAAAATCCATGGATGAAGCACAATTGCGTGAAATGTTTGAGGAGTATGGTCCAGTACATTCAATAAATGTACTGCGCGATAAAGCGACTGGAATCAGTAAAGGTAAGTGAATTTAATAACTATATATGTGTGTATGTACCAGGGTTGTCCGCGTTAAATTCTAACATTCGCACTCGCTTTCGAGTTCCCAATAATCAATGCGGAGCTTTTACGAGCGTGAATGTTGTGCAAGTACACCGATAAAACTTATATCTGGCAACCAAATGAAAAATTGTAGCCAATTTTTTTTTTCGTGGTCGTGGGAATATTTGTGTAACAAAACAGGGCAAATGGCATATATATCAACATTGATAAAAATGTCTTTAAACATATTATTTCGTAAGCTATGTATATAAACGAGTTATCAATGCGCAGTCATACAAGCTCCCACTTCTAGTTGACCTTTGACGTACGTCAAAGAGAACATAGTTCTTTTAATCTACACTAGTGTTCGCCCTGCGGTTGAAATTCAACCTTTTAAATTAAGGGGAGATGAGGTGGACTTAGCCGAACCGAGTTGAGTTTAGTTGAGTTGATTGACGTTAATTGAGCTGAAATATCTCGAACAACATAACAGAATATAACATAACGTAACATGACACAACATAAGATAACACAATACAAAACAACACAACATAACATAACACAACAAAACATGACATAACATAACATAACATTGCATAACATAACATGTAACGTAACATGTAACATAACACAACACAACACAACACAACACAACACAACACAACACAACACAA
>NW_023458571.1:5155132-5160229 GCF_013731165.1 Rhagoletis pomonella
AACACAACACAACACAACACAACACAACACAACACAACACAACACAAAACACAACACAACACAACAAAACACAACACAACACAACACAACACAATACAATACAATACAATACAATACAATACAACACAAAACAACACAAAGCATTACAACACAACACTACACAACACAACATAACATGAATTAGCATAACATAACCTAACATAACATATGTAACATGACATAACATAACATAACATAACATAAGGTAACATCACTCAACACAGCACAACAGAACACAAAACAACACAAAACGCTATACAAAACAATACAACACAACACCACACAAGATATCACAACACAACATAACATGCCATTCGTCAATTTTATCTTTTTCCCTTTTTTGTCTCTACCTTTATCTCTATCTTTGTCTCTGCTGTTTTTTTATCTTTTTGTTTTTATATTTATCACTTCCTTGACTTTAATTCAGATCTATATATGTACTCTTTTATTTATCAAAATATTCATCCACACCTTTGCTATTATATTAAGTATTTAAATTTTCCTTTGTCTTTATGTTTACATTTCTTTACTTTTATTTTAATCTCTGCATTTACCCCTTTCTTCTCTACATACTCAACTTACCCTTTTTCCTTGTTTGAGGCTTACACCCCTATTGCGGTTGTCGACTGGCAGTAGATAAACGACTATTAAGCGATTATCGATTATCGATGCTATTGTGGGTGTCGCTTAATCGCTCAATTAGCGACTGTGAATACTTTTTAATCGCTCATCCTTCTATTGCTGTTTTTTAGTCGTTGGATTTAACGTTTATAAAATTTACATAAGAAAGTGTTAAAATAATGGATAAAATTTAAGTCAATTAAACTGGAAGTTGTAAAAAATTGTGAAATGTACTTATGTATGTATGTGTCTGAATTGCAGATCAAAAATTGTAAGCAACAAAAGGTAACTTGCGCGGTTGGTCGAGCTGATGCAAGAGAATGAGGACATAGGCAAGGAATTTTCGGAAAGAATAGGGGCCGAAGCTCCGCTTCTATTGTGAAAGATATGCAATATATCTTGTGCATATAACTCCGGCTACGTCATCCACAGTGTTTTTGCGCAGAACCAACATCAAAGTTTACAAGCAACTGCATAATTTATTAATTAACTAGTGCTCGGAAATTTTAAATCTCTATTTTAAATTAAAGTTTAATTATTTCACTACACTTGTATGTGTTGAATTAAAATGTTGGGTGTCTGGCGCTGATGGATGGGCGAACAGAAGAAGGTCTGAGGTATATTCATACATGCACACATGGTTTTCTATGTTCTCTACAGATCCGTATGTACTATTTAAATTTAAAGAAATAAAAAATGTAAAGAGTTAGGTTGTTGGGGTAATTTATTTCACTATCAATAAATGGTTGCAATAATCTTATCAACTGTTATGTTAAATTATGGAGTTTTTACATTTTTTTGCGGATAACATATTGAAAACAAGGTTGGCCTACTTTTTTCCAAAAGTTTAACCCATCACCTCGAACCAAAACGGGCCTCTTTGGCCCACTGTTTAAACAATGGCTTATAGATGGTTAAAATTTCCAGTCAATTAGTAAGCGCCAAATTTTTCTAAGGAGAGCCGAATGTAATGAAAAGTAATAGTAATTTTTACTAAAGAGGGGGAGCAAAACCTTCCTGGGGCTTTACCACCACTGAGTAATGCTAACGTAATTTTCACAGAGCCACCTAGTACTTGTATATGTATGTGGGACCCCAGAATAAAATAATCTACGAATGTAAAAATTTGTAAAAAAAAGTGTTTGCTTTTTATTGCAAGTCTGTTTAACATATTAAAAAAAATCACATGAAAATCAACTTGTCTTTGTTTTATCTCCAAAAATTTAAGAGTTAGATGCATTCAGGCCGCTTCTGTTAAAACTGCTTTCTGAGCTATTGGCGTTAAATTTTTGATGTGTTATGACTTTCTTGTTGTTGTAATATGTGTACAAAAAAGTAGTATTGTTGTAGTATTGAAAAAAAGTGTCTACTGCGAAAAAAATTGTTAGATTACCAGTATTCGACCCAAATTTAACTGTAATATGTTTTCATGAGCTACGCTCTTTTTGGAAAAATAAAGGAGGTCATATTATTGTCCAGTGGCGCAAATTATGCAAAAAAACTCCTTTAAAAATGTAATTTTCATTTCGTAAAATTGTATTTTTATACGAGTAGTATTTAGTTCCTTCAAACGATGTATTTCAATGTAATACAACATGAAAATTTTGCACAAAATTTCTTAGGCGCCGAACGCCGCCGCTCCGATATTTTCGTAACTCGGCGGCAGCGCGTGAGTAATGACGAAAAACGGCGGCGGCGGCGGCGAGGCTCGGCGGCGTATACCTCTACAATACGGTCCTATATCTATTCATGTGCATTAGGGTGGTCCTTAAAAAATCAAATGAACGATTTTTTCCAGTCTCACCCTCTCATTCGGTAATAACATGGTCGTCACATATGAATTTTGGTCCCGATTGGAGACGGTTAAGGCCTGTCGCACAGGGGGCAAACTTCAGATTCCTCTATGGAGACGCAAAAAATTAAAATAATATTATTTTCCATCTAATACCCAAAATCGGTACTACTATAGTCGAAGATATCACATGTAAATTTTGGTCCCGATAGGAGTCGGTTAAGACTCGTCGCAAGCGGGTCAAAAATCAGATACCTCTATGGACTCAAGAAATTAAAAATATATATTTTTTTAATTTAATACCAAAAATCGATACTACTAATGTCGAGGATATCACATATAATTTTGGTCCCTATTGAAGTCGGTTAAGACGTCTTCATAGGGTAATCTGAACTTTGACCCCTGTGCGACGCGCCTTAACCGACTTCAGTTGGGACCACAATTTACAAATGATATCTTCGACAATGGTAGTATCGATTTTGGGTATTTGATGAAAAAATAAATAATCTTATTTTTTTGATCTCCATAGAGGAATCTAACCCTTCCCCCTGTGCGACACGCACTAACCGGGTCCAATCGGGACCAAAATTTATACGTGTTATCTTCGACCGTAATAGCATTGACGTAGGCGTTGAGACTTAGGAAATCTGGTGTAAAAATTTGCTTCCTACACTTAAGGACCACCCTAATGTAAATACCAGAGATCGAGACCAAGTGTCTCGTATGGTGTTTACCACTGACACAATCACTCATCTCTCAAGCAAAGAGTGTTTCCCACCGTGGCAAATCACTCTGTGCGATCATTTTGAGTTTTCCGTTGTGGGTTATTTGTCAACTGCTAAGATTTCCCTTGGGCAAAGGTGAAGGGGAATATGTAGATGTAGAAAATTATAAACATAAATATTATAAAGATAAATATTAAGAAAAATATGAGGATGAGTAAAGATGAAGATAAAGGAAGGAAGATTAAAAAAAGGTAATAAATGATATAGTCACAGAGACTCAACCTGGGAACTAGGAATGTCCGATAATTAGTCGGAAAATCCCGGAGTGGTCCTGAAGATTCCCATAATCCGGAAGAAGTCTCGAAAATCACGGATTAATCCCGAGGACCCCGAAGACTTTCGTAGAACTGGAAGTTGGAAGATACTTGAATATCTTATTTGCGTTGCATCATAAAAGTATTATTTACTTGAAAAATTACAAATCAAATTGATTCGCTCTATAAATCAAATCAAAAATTTGTATTTCATATTTCGTTGACAAATCAAATCACAAATAAATTTTATTTTTTCTTTGGTCAACAAACCAAATCACAAATCAAATATATTTCTTAGTTGATAGCGGATTTTAAATCAATAAGGATTTAAACGCACGCAACCCTGCCACCGCATGACCACGACGTTGACGTTGCTTATATCTCTCTCTAACTCTATCAACAGTAAATTTGATATGTTTCTACGCACTTCTACGGTACCCTGCGTACACGTTCGTGGGTAACCGCGCTCTAACACTTATTTTTCTTCTTCCAGCGATAAGTGTCCGTGTCCAACAGCAACGGAAAAAGATATGCAAATAACCCTTTCCCACTGAGAGGAGCACACATCTACAAAAAATAAACCACATGTTCTGTTTTGTGGGTTATTTTTTATCTTAAATGGGACGGTTATTTTGGGACACTTTCAAAGTGTTGAGGGATATTTTCGACCTCTGGTAAATACACACATCTTATTCCTAAACTGCCTAGCACGTTTCTGTAATTCAGTATCAATACATACATTTAGGAGGCATTTCCGGCCAAACCATGTACATGTATATTGGTATTGGTGCCAATTTTGAATTGATTTTTTCGCTTTATGTTAAACTAATTGAAAATTTCCTGCACATCAGCATCAAAATACCTTTCTAATCTATATAATAATACGCTAACATAAATTTTGTCTCCGTTCGTTTGGCGATTCTACCGAACCGATTTCAAACACCGTTGGAAAGGCATTTTTCCGTAGATGAGCAGAGTTTTTATGGTTTCACAATTGGTTGAAAATTACGGCCAAAACCGTCGTTTAAACATTTTCGAATTGTGTATAGATGTTGCTGCAACATGTTCAATTTGACATGTTTCGCCTGTTGTTTCATTACACATTTGAAATTAAGCTTTGAAATAAAGATAAATATGAAGATTAAAAATAAATAAATGATAACGATGAAGTCAAAAACAAGAAGGCAAAAGTGAAGATAAAGACGAAAATGGAGACAATGACAGATACATAAGAATTACGGTAACTAAAAGGGTAAGAACATTTCTTGAATTTATGAAGTGAAACTTCTTTAGCGGCAGTTGGTTGGTTGGGAGAAAATTGTCAAATTCAAGGGGAATAATGCACATGGAAATAGGTTTCAGCGGTTTAGCGGTTTGAGAATAAAAACAAAAACAAAGATGCCTAGAGGTACAGGCAAAAACGAAGATCAAAGTAAATTTAAGGTAAAGGTGAAGAGGAATATGCAAAAAAAAAAGATAAATATGAAGAAAAGGATGAGGGTGATATCGGAGGTTGTTGTAATATTAAAAGATTTAAGTTTTCTTGTTACGCCACTGAGGGCGAATAATTTTTATTTTGGTCTTACTTTCGCCACTGAGGGCGGTT
>NW_023458571.1:5160329-5161568 GCF_013731165.1 Rhagoletis pomonella
GACAAGCTAAGATCCGTCAGAAGACTGAAGGATGTCAGATGACCAAAGGCAAACAACAAAGGCGCCAGTGAAAGCGGGACCACAACCGCTAACTATAGAAGAGTACCGAAGACGAGAGGCAAAACCAAAGAAGGAAGCACCAACCCCCAACACCCGGATAATTATTAAAAGAAGAGGAGGCTACACCAATAAGCTAAAGAGGGAAAAAGCAATACTTTTGAGAATCATCAACAGCGACCCACCACCACCTTGGAACCGTGCAACGGAAATATGGGAACAAATTAGCAACTTAGAACATATGATTAAGGCTTATGTAGGCAAAAATAAGCCAATAATGTAAAACTGCAGTGCTCTAAGCACGCATAGGCCAGTAAGCGATATTCGCTAGTGGCAAACTAACAAAATTCTTGTAATTATAAAATAAAAATAAAAATACTAACACGGCAAATAATGCCACATAAAGAAAAATAAATATAAAAGGAAGAAAAAAAATTTTACTTTTACAATGGGCCAAAAAAGTGCCAAAATTGAAAAACCTAACGCAAATGTAATAAATGAAATAGAAGTAGGACAAAAGAATATTAACTTAGAGACTTTAGAAGCGTGTCTGGTAATAATTTCCATAATTGCATTATTAAATCTTGCGTTACAAATCTACCTCATGCACAAGAAAAATTTAAAGAAAAGATACATGAGTAGAGCAAACGCACTTGACAAAATATAACAAAAAAAAATAAAATTTTTTTTAAATTTTATATCCATGGCTCAATGGGAAACAATAAATAAATTAATTACATTAGAATCAGAAAATATAAAAAAATCATATAAATATATAAGCCAAAAAGACACATTCGTCAAGAAACGATTAAAAAGCATTTGAAAATTATTACCAGTTCACTAGAAAATATAAGAGAAGTAATCTCCATAAATTTAAACAAATTTACTCAAGGACATAAAGAATATGTACTAGAAAAATATTGGGTTCTTAGAGACATATTAGTAAAAATATTATCACAACACAACATTTGTCAAGAAGTATCCCATAAGATAGAACAACCCATCGAAATAGATCTAAATAATATATGTATGACATCCGAAACAACGGAACAGCTTAAAACAACAGAAGAAGAAAGTGGTTCAGAAGATTCTGATTCAGAAACGGAAATAAAGCAGTACAAAATGACACAAACAGGGCTTATGCCCGATTTCGATGGCAAACCAGAGAATTTAAGATCTTTT
>NW_023458571.1:5161668-5165355 GCF_013731165.1 Rhagoletis pomonella
TTGTAAGTACTATGGCCAATGCTTCAGTCAGCAGAGTCGATGATCGCTAATATTGTTTAATACATTGTATGTGCGGCAGTGCACTTAGCGACATGGGCAGTGGCCTCCCCATGATCGGAGTCTTGCTGACTAGGCATTATTGATTTGTATTTACGCAACAGAACAGCGTTCAATATTTTGGATTATTAAATGCCGTTCTGTTGTATGTTGTAAGTGTGTGTGTGTGTGTGTGAAGTGTCAATGGCCTGCGACTTTAATGTTTCTTTATTTGAGTTTACTTTTAGCTGCTGTTTATGTTGACTGCGTTTGCATGCTACATTATCGATATAAAACTCGACATTTTTATCGACATAATAATCGATATTGTTATCGATACTTTTATTGATTAAATAACCACTATTGTAATCGATATAATAATCAATATAATAATCGATATTGTTATCGATACAATAATGGTTATTGTTATCGGTATAATAATCGATTAAATCTATTTTGTCATTTATATTGTTAACGATATGTACAATAATCGATACTGATGATTGTTATATTTATCGATGAATTAATCGATTTTACAATCGTTGTATTTTTCTATATGTTGATGAATATTGTTATCGGTATTTTTATCGACACAGTTATCAACAGGGTTATCGATATACTAATCGGAACATGGAATGTGATCACATTACATGACATCACATCACATTTTATCACATGATATGAAGAGACATCACATGATATTACTTCACATAATATGATATCACATCACACGATATCACATGACATAACATTATTTGATATGACATCACCTTATATGGCATGACATCACATGATATGACATCGTATGACATTGCATTGCATGGCATTACATGACGTGGCATCACATGATATGACATCATATGGTATGACATCATATGACATGACAGCAGAGGATATGACAACACGTGACATCACATCACATAAAATCACGTCACATCTTATCACGTCATCGCACCTCATATCATCTACGTGAATAGAAAAAGAAAAGGATATAAGCAAAGATGTGAAAGATAAAAACAAAGATGAAGACCGATTTCAAAACCAAAAACACCGTTGGAAGTGCAATTTTCTGTAGATAAGGAGAGTTTGTATAGTTTCGAAATTGGTTGAAAATCGTCGTTTAAAAATTTCCATATTTGTGTATGGTTGTTTTTGCAACCTGTTCAATTTAAGCTGTTTCGCATTTTGTTTTACTTCGTATTTGAAATTAAACTTTGAAATAAAGATAAATATGAAGATGAAGAAACAAGTGATAACGATGAAGATAAAAAAAGGCAAAAGTGAAGATAAAGACGAACATTGAGATAAAGGCGGAAATGGAGACAATGAGAAATACATAAGAATTAGGTTAACAGATTTGCAATTTTCCGATAGCAATCGAAATAAAATCAGCCGTAAAGGTTTACATGAAATTCATCGAATCATCGAAGTTTATAATTATCGAAATTTATCCATGCTTATAAGTTATCGCAACGTATCGAATTATTCAAACTGATCAATGTTTACTGAGTTGTCGAGATTTATAGACACAGAAACTTAGTTCTCCAAATTTACGGATAGTTATCGAGCTATAAAAACGTGTGGGATTTACGAAATTTGTCAAGTCAAAGAAATGTATCAAGTTATCGATATATATTGAATTATCATTATTTATAGACTTAACGAAATATATCGAGGTGTCGAAATGCATGGAGTTCTTTCAACTTACAGAGTTATCGATAATTATTGATCTACTGAAATTGGTTGGTTCAACGAAGCGAAGTTTATGGAATTTTCAAAATATATCGATTTATCGAAATTTCAAGTCTATATAAGCTTATCGATTTATCACTGCTTATCGAATATCGTCTTAACAGACTGTAACGAGTTATCAAAATGTTTAGATAGTTCTCGAAAAATGTGGAGATGTCAAGAGTAAAAATTTATAAAGGTATCCAAAATTTTACATTTTTGAGTTATCGAAATTTATTGAGCCATCAAATTTCACAGTTATCGAAATTGGTCGAGTTAACGAATTTTGTTGAGTTATCGAATTTTATTGTTCCTGAAATTCGTCGAACTATCGATATGTGTCAAATCATTGAAATTTATCGATAAACTTGAATGTATCGGGTCAATTCCAAGTCCTGCCGAAGTCCCCCAAAGACCTTCTCAGATAAAAAAAAAATTTAGTTACGTGTTAGCAGAAGATTTTCCGGTTAGTTAATTTGTACCGTATAAGTTTTGCTACGTGTTAAGTTAGAAAACCTCTCCAAGGCTTCTAAAACTAGAAAAACTGTCGAATTTCGACAGTAACTGGCACTCTAGTGATATATAAATGTTTATACCTTAGAAGTATAGTTTAGCCATGTGGGAGGTGTAAAGGAAATATGATTGCCTATTTATATATACTAGTAAGCCCGGGCAGACGTCCTGCTACACACCGATCCATAGGCAGGTTACATGCATTGTAGATATTATGGGTCTTCACACCGAAGCTTGATACTCGGTAACTCGGTGTTTGGTAATTTTTTCCCATGTATTTGGTTTGTGTAACACTATTTTACACAAACAAAATACATTTTTCACAAACAAAATACATTAGAAAAATTACAGGACACCGAGTTACCGAATACCGAGCTCGGTGTGAAGACCCATATTGTTTCTTACGTTTCATTTGATATCGAAATTTACAAAATATTGTTATTATTGTTCACTACGTTTGAAAAAAAACGATCTCTGATTAGGGTTCAAACATCAGCCAAGGGCATGGATAACGTTGGATGGTGTCCAAACGGTAAATTTTTTGTTGCTGTTGATATGCGCATGGTTATATATATAAATACGAACTACATTATTTTGTTGCTATCCTACCTATGTCTCCCCAACATTAACATACATATGAAGCGTAGCCGCGAATAACATTGGAAAACTCCCGCTTCGGGTATGGGCAGTTTTTAGTTAGCGTAAACGAACATAGTGACACGGGTTTTTTAAGATCGTTGCGAGAAGCATAGAAAAAATTTCGATGAAAAACAAATGTTTTTTTTTCGGGTTCACAAAAAGAAAAAATTTCGATGAAAAAAATTCAAATTTTTTGAATTGACAATTATCCTATCTTTTAAGTTGGAACAATACACACCCACAAAATTTCATTGAAATCGGTTAAGCTGTTTCGGAGATTAGCGTAAAGGAACACAGTGACACGGGATTTTTATATATTAAGATGAGAACATGTTGAGTGGTACTGAATTTGCCATAACTCGACTTTGGAGGCACCTATCGGGCTGATTTTTGGCAGGTGTATTTATCCTTATGTAGCGAATATACAGCGTGGCGACGAATAACTGTTACCCAGGTTTTTTTGAGAAATAGAAGAGTCCTTTATAGATTTTGCGAAAAAAGTATGTTATTGTTAATTTTCCACAGATTTTACTTTAGTTGTATTAATTAGTTTTTAAATTTTAATCCCTATTTACATTTGCCAGCAGTGTAAACTTTGAGAGAAAAGTTCATTTGGCACGCAGGTCCTCGTCAGTTAATTTGTTCCATATCTTCTGTAACCATAGGCAAATTTTTTCCATTTTGAGTCCCTTATACTCCCCCTTCTGTCCAAAATAAGGCCTCATACTCAAAAATCTAATAGACTCGGGACTGGTGACTAGGACGGCC
>NW_023458571.1:5165455-5180710 GCF_013731165.1 Rhagoletis pomonella
TCATACTCAAAAATCTAATAGACTCGGGACTGGTGACTAGGACGGCCATTCATTCGACCAACCTTATACAGTTTTTTTCTTTTTTGTACTTTTTTTATACAAAGCCTAAGAAAAAATACACCTGAAAAAGACTTGCGTGCCAAATGAACTTTTCTCTCAAAGTTTACACTGCTGGCAAATGTAGATAAGGGTTAAAATTTAAAAACTAACTAATACAACTAAAGTAAAATCTGTGGAAAATTAACAATAAAATACTTTTTTCGCAAAATTTATAAAGGACCCTTTTATTTCTCAAAAAAAACTGGGTAACAGTTATTCGTCGCCACGCTGTATATTCTGAGTTTGAAGCAAATCGGGTTACAAAAGCATAGCTTGACCCCTGCGCCACCTATCGGAAAAGTTAAAAATGTGTGCACTCTTCCTCCGATACACCTTTCCAACAAAGCAACAATCATTCGAATCGGTTAAGAAACATAGGAGAAAATGGTTCCCAATTAATTAATGCTTGCCTATTTATACATAGATATGAGAACATATTGAATGGAATTGAATTTACCATAACTCGACTTTGGAGCCACCTAGAATTAATTCATGCTTGCCTATTTATATTATTGATATATGAGAACATATTGCATGAAACTGAATTTGCCATAACTCGACTTTGGAGGCACCTATCAGGTAGGCAGGTGTATTTATCCTTTTGTAGCGAATATATGTATATTCCGAGTTTGAAGCAATGCGATTTTTTAGCATAGCCCGACCCCTGCGCCACCGATCGGAAAATTTCAAAGTTTCTGCACTCCTCCTCCGAAACACCTTTGCAACAAAGCAACAATCATTCGAATCGGTTAAGAAACATAGGAGAAAATTGTTCCCAATTAATTGATGCTTGCCTATTTATGCATAGAGATATGAGAACATATTGAATGGAACTGAATTTACCATAACTCTACTTTAGAGGCACCTATCGGGCTAATTTTTGGCAGGTGTATTCATCCTTATGTAGCGAATATATATTCCGAGTTTGATGCAATGCGATTTTGTAGCATTGCTTGATCCCTGCGCCCCATATCGGACAATTTATAAGTTTGTGCACTCCTCCTCGGAAACACTTTTCCAACAAAGCAACAATCATTCGAATCGGTTAAATGATATATTACAATATAAATATTAAATTAAAGGGGTTAAAAAAAGATTCTTGACAATTTTTGAGGATAATTGCCACCTCTTTGAAAACTTAAACTCAGTTAAACTTATTAAATAAATGAATTATTGTAATTAGGGTATCAAACTTTAGATTAACTTTAGATTTCTAAGAAGGCTTACAGCCAAAAATATGTTTGAGGAGGATTGTCACCTATTTGAAAATTTAACTCAAGTTTATAAAAGACATGAAATGTTACAATATGGGTACCAAACTAAAGGCATTTGAGAAACCTTGATTTAGAAATAGTTTTAATAGGATTATGCCCTATCTAAAAGTAAAGGCTGCAAATATTGGAACTAATTGAAACGAAAAGTGTTAGGGAAAGCTTTACCAGAGATTTTTTTTTTAAATTCCTCTTATCCAAAAGCCGAACAGTTTAAGTGAAGAAAGAACTTACAAAATCTTATCAAAGGAAGTGATCATATTATCAACGAAGAGTTGGTATACAAATTTCGTAATGAAAAAGAAAATAATAAAAAACTGCTGATACAAATGAAAAAATAATAAAAACCGTAACGAAACTATAAAAATATCCCATGAAAGGTGTTGAACAAATCCTTGCTGAGATCTTAAAATTGTTGTCAACTAACTTTATAAAACATTTAACTTTTAATCATATACAATTTCATTTGCGGTCGTCATAGCCTACTACGTATATTGCGAGTAAAGAGAATGTACCTGCTTGAGCGTTGACTTTTTCCGACTTTTAAATATCTAAGAATCTACCTTAGTGAACCTAACAATAGCCACATTTTCCAGAAATTTTCTTGCTAAATTAGATGAGCTGCTTCTGGTTTATGCCAAATTTAAAAAAAAAAACAGCGAGAACAATTTGAATAACGTTAGATAATATTATGAAGATTATGATTATTATTATTATTGTGATCTCCTATTATATGCTCAATTAAACATTCACAAATTAAAGAGTGAGCAGAAGGGCATTTATGATCGCATGATGCGAATGTTAAGATAATAAGATCTGCAGAACTGAACCACTCACAAACAATTTTTTACAAGGGCGTGTAATTTCTTGCGTATGCGTATGTCCTGCCTTTTCCAAGTTGGATATCGAAGCAAAGCGTTTGTGTCTGGTGATCAACGAGTTGTCCTCGAAGTATCTCCTGTCATCAAAAAAGAGTCAGAGCATTCGCGCCTTGGCACCTACGTCACTGTTGCCAGTTGTAATTTCGAGAAAGTAGACAATTTCGTTAAGATAGGAACCAGCATAACACTGATAATAATGTCGGCATCGAAATCCAAATTACAAAAGCAAAATTACTGTAGCAAACAAGTGCTACTTTGGACTAAGTGGGGAATTCGGGAGTAAAGTTCTCTCTAGGAGTACAAACTCTATAAGTCTTTCATCATGTCCATGCTGGTATATGGCTCAGACGAATGGACAATGACAACATCCGATGAGGCGGATCTTGGAGTATTCGGGTTGGCAACGGTGAGTACCGCACACGATGAGCTGTATGAGGTTTACAGCGGCTCCGCTGGCTTGGCCATGTCGTTCGAATGGGAACAGACGTTCCAGGTCTAAAAACATTCGCCCCGCAATCAGCTGGTGGTAGCAGAGGAAGAGGGGGCACCCACTAAAATGGAGAGACCAAGTGGAGAAGGACTTGGCTAAAGCGGCTTCTTCTTGGATGCGCCAGGAGGAACTATGAGAACATTCAATATAAAATTGTTGCAACGGTTCGATAAAAAAAATAACATAGCCGTAGCTCTCATCGTCAAGAATATCTGCGACATTGTTACCAAGTGGAAGCACTCCTCATTTAGCTCTTATGATGCCACTGAACATACAAATCATCGAAACTGCCACGTACAATAATTCCAAAACATCCGGTATGGGAGAAGTACTTATTACAAAAATGTAAACTCATTGTTTGGAATGAGTGCACGATGGCACATAAAAAAATCGAGGTTGAGGTTCTTGATCGATCGGTGCAACATGTGCGTAGAAACTTTCAACCATTCGGGAATGCATTGATATTACTCCCAGGAAATTTTACGCAAAAATTGCTTGTAATATCTCGATTGACACCAGCGGGCGAGATGAATGCTTACCTTAATTATTCAACATTGTGGCAAGACGATTGCAGTTGACAACGAATATGTGTATAACACTACAGAGCGGTTAATCAGCCAAGGTATTCTCGCGACAATTATTGAACATAGCGAACGGAAAGCTGCCAGTCAATGAGAGATTAGGACGAATTTTATTGCCTGATAATTTTTATACTCGAGCGCACTTGTGCACAAAGGTATACATATTATCTTCGCATAACGGTTGTTTGTAACAGCCAAAACGAATCGAGATAGATGAAAAGCATTTTCAACCAGGTCTGCCTGTCAATCGACTTTTTGGCTCCTCAGATAAGAGACATCTTCCGCACAAGGCCTTCACTGCTGGCCTCAACGGTGCGATTGTGATCAAATTTCATTCCCGTCTTGATCGCAATCGCACTCTCCGTGCTTTTGGCGACTATCGCAGGCGTATGAAGTCTGCTGTTCCCCTACAACCTCTTGGCAGCCAGGGGAATTTTCATATATTTGAAAGCCTAACCAAAGAGAATAGGCTGCTCTTGCAAGCGGCCATAAAACTGCGGCGTGAGGGGAAGTTGCAGTCTGCATTCACACTCCGGGGTTGTGTGCATGTAAGATCAACAAATGATAAAGCCAGCCAACCTACCAAGATTTTGTACGAAGATGATCTGGAGCAGTTTCGCTAGTTGTAAGCCCATGTGTTTGTTTGATTGTATGTTTGTTGTTTTGTTTCTTGTTTGTTTTCGTAATGTAAAGATAGCGAAACTCAATTTGTTTTGTTTTGGTTTCTTGTTTTGTCTTCATTTTTGTTGCCTTAAAGTTGCTTCTACCTCTGCTGCTTTAAATGAGTGCGAATAATAGAAGTGCGAATGGCATTGAAGATAATAGCCTTGCAATGCTGAACATCTTGTGCAGGCGCCAAAAGGGGTTCAATGTTGTTCACTTTAATGCGCGCAGCTTGAATAATGAAAAAATGGATATGATCAGAGGAGTATTCGAATTATCTAGTGTTGATGTCATTTGTGTATCCGAGACTTGATTTAGACCTGAAGTAAAATATGCCTACTTTGACATAAAGGGTTATACACTTTATAGATCAGATAGGAAGATCAAGAGGGGTGGCGATGTCGCTACGTATTGTAAAAAGTATTTAAAAACTCGGTTGATATCAGGAATATCTGGTAGCGTTGAAGTGTCTAGTTCATTTTCTAAAGTCCTGTTGTCCTGCGTTTATAATCCCCATAAATGCTTTAATGTGAATGAATATTTTACTATGTTGTCCTCTGTCACTCTTGATTATAATGGCAATGTTATTTGTGGAGATTTTAATGTGAATCTGTTATGTAGTGATTTGTATAGCTGTCGCTTGTTAGAGGATGTCTCCGGAGTTGGTCTAGATGTGGTTAATGTGTCCATACCCACAAGGTATGGCAGAACTGCTGTCCCAGCCTTCTCGATTATTTCATTGTATCTGATACGTCCATTGTGTTCAAGTTTGACCAAATGGCATTTAACTTGGACCACGATCTTTTTTTTGTGCATTTGATATTAATTTAGGCAACCATAGCATTTCAGCTAGTCCGTCCGTTTCACCAGATTATCGTTTACTAGACGTTAACAATCTTTTAAGTTCCATATCTCGTATCAATTGGTCTGCTTGCTGGGGTCTAAGCTCGGTGAACGAGAAATTGAGCTTTTTGAATGAGATCGTTTTACATCTGTATAGTACTCACGTTCCAACTCGCACTTACCATGGTGGATCTTCCTCGTGTCCTTGGTTCAACAAATCGGTTCGGGTGATGATTGTCAGGCGTAATAAAAGATATTCTCTCTGGAAAAAGAACCGCACTGAGGACAATTGGCGTGCATATAAACTTGTGCGAAATGAGACTACGGCCTTAATAAAGCGTGAGAAGTGGAAGTACTATGGCAAAATGTTGGATACCTCGCTACCGAATCATGTTTTGTGGTGTAACCTAAAAAACATTCGTATACATGTTAGTGACAGCCCTGATTGTTCCCTTAGTCCTAAAGACCTTAATGATGCTTTTGTCAATCGTGTTACCCCATCTTGTTTTAATGCTTGCTTTACATCCTGTCCTTCGTCTGTTGTGTCTGCCTGTCAAGTCTTTGAGTTTAAAGCTGTGTCAGAGGTAGAAGTGACACTTTGTATTAATAAAATAAGGTCCAATGCAATTGGGGCGGACAGCATACCAATTAAATTTATAAAAATAATTGCACCGTACATTCTGCCTACTCTCACCCATGTCATCAATCATAGTATCACAACTTCATGTTTCCCACGGTTGCCACGGTGCCACCAATTGCTAAAAACAAGTCTGCGTGTAGTCCCAGTGATTTTCGACCAATAAGCATTTTACCCGCACTCTATAAAGTTTTCGAGCCATTGATGACAAGTGCATGCCCATATTGGTAAATTTAGCCTGCTGTCTCCGCTCCAGTCAGGCTTCAGAGCAAAGCATAGCTGCTCCTCGGCTATCTTAAAAATTTTAGATGGCATTAGAGTACCATTTGACAAAAACCAATTGACTTTATTATGCCTACTTGACTTCTCCAAAGTTTTTGACTCTGTGAACCATGACTTACTTTGCTTGAAGTTAAAATACTATTTTGGTTTTGGGCATTCCGCAACGCGTCTCATGCGGAGCTATTTGGCGGGTAGAACCCAGTGTGTGAAAGTTGGCTCCAAAGCTTCTGGTCTAAAACCACTGCTAGCTGGTGTGCCCCAAGGATCTATCTTGGGTCCATTATTATTCAGTATCTTCATAAATGACATCTTTTCTGCTTGCCAGCATGTATATATGCATGCATATGCTGATAACATTCAGCTATATCTGTCTGGAAATCATGAGGAAACAACGGAAATCTGTACAAGGTTAAATAATGACATAGCATCCATATAGAAATGAGCTATGTCTTAATATTGAAAAGCGTATGTGCTACCTATATCTAGAAAACGAATAACTTTTGCAAATATCCCGCCTTTATATATTTAAGCTCGTGTCAAAAGTGACTAACCTCGGGTTCATCATTAACGCTAGCTTAACGAGTGACGACCATGTGAGGTGGATAGTTAGCAAAGTATATAATATCTTAAGAAATTTACGAATGTCAGCAACTTTTACGCCGGTTCATGTTAGGAAAAAACTTGCAGTGCAACTAATAATGCCGATCATTTGCTATCCTGAATTAGTCTACAGTAAGCTGAGCTCTAAATCCGCTCATAAAATTGATGTTACATTGAACCATGTTACACGCTATGTGTTCGGGTTGGCAAAATTTGACCATATCTCTGGTTGGAGAATGAGTTTATTAGGCTGTGAAATTGCTAACTATCTGAAAGCCAGAAACTGCATTTTTCTTTGTCGATTTATTATGTATAAGGAGCCTAGCTATCTATATGATAAGCTTATTTTCCCAAAGTCAGCTCGAACTAATGACATGATAATACCAAGTTATAATTATCAAACCTCCGCACAGCCATTCTTTGTCAATGCTATTCGTACATGGAACTCTATTCTAATGTCCATTCGCAGTAGTCTAAATAAAAGCAACTTTAAGTTCGTTTTATATTCTTACTTTCGTTAAAACAAATATATCCATCCGTATATATTTTGCATAATTATGTGTTTCGCTATCTAAATATATATTTTTCAGCCAATATGGATAATCATTGCATTATTTTTAAGTTTGTGTTTATTATAAATTTTAGTTCTAAGAATTTTCATTATTGTTATTCTTATGTTTATTAGAAATCTTAGTTTAAAGAATCACTATTTATTTTATTTTTCTGACACTTCCTGTTACTTGTTGTACTATAAAAGATCGTAGATCTTATTGTACTAATGTTTTTTCGCAATAAATAAAAATGAAATGAAATATAAACAAACATACACATAAATGATCTGAATGCAAAGAGAAGTCGATTAAGCTATGTCTGTCTGTCCGTCCGTCCGTCTGTCCGTGTACACGATAACTTCAGCAAAAATTGAGATATCTCAACGAAATTTGATATATAGGTTGCCCTTGATCCAAGGTAGGTTGGTATTGAGAATGGGCGTAACCACGCCCACTTCACATATAACGGTATTTTCGTAAAAATGCAAAAACTGTGATATTTCAGTAAATATTAGATGGAACTTGTTGAAAATTAGTATGTGGAGTAGAATTGTGGTCAAAAATAATATTATTATGAAATTTTTGAAAAATGGGCGTGGCACCGCCCACTTATGATGAAATGCTGTATCTCAGTAGCCGCTTCACCAATCCCTACCGGACTCGGTACGAGGGGTCTAGCTACGAAATCTATTAAAAATCTTTGAAATCGGGTAATAATTACGCCCACCTGCCATATAACGGTAATTTACAGAAACACGAAAATTGCGATAAATCAGTAACTATTTACTGGAGCTAATTCACTTAAAATCGATGATTGCAATAACCACTTAGCATAAAGTTAGCATTTTATAAAAAAAAAATATTCAAATCGGACTAAAATTACACCCGCTTCCCGTTTAACAGTAAATTTCAGAAATACGAAAACTTTGATATTTCAATGAGGATGCTAATTTACTCCAAGTTAATAGTTACAACAATCTCGTAACAATAAATAAGACTGCTATAGACTTTTAGGAATTGGGCGTAGTACCGCCCACTTTATAACTGCAAAGGTGTACCTCGGTAACCACTTAATCGATTTGTACTAACTAGGTTCAATTATACCATTAAGTCTAACTGTGCATATTATCGGAAACGTTTGAAGTCGGGTAAACATCCCTACTTATTATGCAAAGGTAGTTCAGGGAAAGTTGAAACGACGATATTTGATATCTGAGCCAGATATACAAAGTTCGGTTTTGCCCGAACTTATACTTCTTTACTTGTTGTAACTAAGAAACATCGAAAGAAGAGCTGATCGAAAGAATGTTTCCTGATATTCAGATTAATTATAGGAATCACGATTAGCTCGAGCTATTCTTGCCGCGAAGAATAAGGATGTCTATCAACTCAATAATGTTTTCAATCCAGCTTTCAATGTGATGAACTAACATATACATATGTACGTGTTGTGGAAATAAATAACGATTGATCTTCCAGAGATAACCCCACATGCTGAAATTGAAAATAGGTGTGGCAATTATCATGTTGCGGAATATTAATCAGCCAAAAGCCTGCAAATGCAGTTAAGAAATTGATGAAGAACGTAGTGGAAGCAAAGATTTTAACGTGGCCTTTCAAAGGGGAAGATGTCCTCATCAATCGAATTCCCATGATTCCGACCGATACACCACTTCAATTTAAAAGATTTAATTTCCCAATTCGATTTGCGTTCGCTCAAGGTCAATCTTTGGAAAAGTGTGGTTTAGATTTATATGCCGATTGCTTCTCACATGGACGAATCTATGTTGCGTGCCGGCAAACCAGATAGCTTTGATATCTACGTAGAGAATGGAAAAAAGAAAAAATATTGTGTACACACGAGTATTGCAAAATCAAACTTATACGAAACGTGTGCTTTGTTTCGTTAATCATTTATCATCTATGTAACAGGAATATGCCACAGCAAAGCGTGGCAGAGTACAGCTAGTATATCTATATATTATTATGCTAACATAAATTTTTTCTCCGTTCGTTTGGCGATTCTACCGAACCGATTTCAAAACCAAGAACACCGTTGGAAAGGCATTTTTTCGTAGATGAGCAGAGTTTTAATGGTTTTACAATTGATTGAAAATTACGGCCAAAACCGTCGTTTAAACATTTTCGAATTGTGTATACATGTTGCTGCAATATGTTCAATTTGACATGTTTCGCCTGTTGTTTCACTACACATTTGAAATTAAGCTTTGAAATAAAGATAAATATGAAGATGAAGAAATAAATGATAACGACCAAGTAAAAAAAAAGAAGGCAAAAGTGAAGATAAAGACGAAAATGAAGACAATGACAGATACATAAGAATTAGGGTAACTGAAAGGGTAAGAACATTTCTTGAATTTATGAAGTGAAACTTTTTTAGCGGCAGTTGGTTGGTTGGGAGTAAATTGTCAAATTCAATGGGAATAATGCACATGGAAGTAGTTCTCAGCGGTTTAGCGGTTTGAGAATAAAAACAAAAACAAAGATGCCTAGAGGTACAGGCAAAAACGAAGATCAAAGTAAATTTAAACACTTTAAGGTAAAGGTGAAGAGGAATATGCAAAAATAAAGATCAATATGAAGAAAAGGATGAGGATGTAGATCGATATTGTTATCGATATAAAACTCGATATTGCTATCGATAAAATAATCGATATTGTTATCGATACTGTTATTGATTAAATAACCGCTATTGTAATCGATATAATAACCAATATAATAATCGATATTGTTATCGATACAATAATGGATATTGTTATCGGTATAATAATCGATTAAATAATTGATTTTGTTATCTTTTTATGCATTTATATTGTTATCGATATGTATAATAATTGATACTGATAATTGTTATATATCGATGAATAAATCGATTTTGTAATCGTTGTATTTTTTTATATGTTTATGGATATTGTTATCGGTATTTTTATTGCAACAGTTATCGACAGGGTTACCGATTTAATAATCGGAACATGGAATGCGATTACATTACATGACATCACATCACATTATATCACATGATATGATGAGACATCACATTATATTACATCACATAATATGATATCACATCGCACGATATCGCGTGACATGACATCATATGATATGACATCACATTATATAGTATGACATCACATGACTTCACAGCACACGATATGACATCGTATGACATGACATCGCATTACATAACGTGGCATCACATGATATGACATCATATGACATGACATCACAGGATATGACAGCACATGACATGACATCCTATTTATGACGTAAATTCACGTCACATCTTATCACTGTCATCACATCTCATCTACGTGAATAGATAAAGAAAAGGATAAAAGCAAAGATATGAAAGATAAAAACAAAGATGAAGACCAAGGTAAATTTACCGATTTCAAAACCAAGAACACCGTTGGAAAGGTAATTCTGTAGATGAGGAGAGTTTTTATAGTTTCGAAATTGGTTTAAAATCGTTGTTTAAAAATTTCCATATTTGTGTATGGTTGTTTTTGCAACCTGTTCAATTTAAGCTCTTTTGCAGTTTTTACTTCGTATTTAAAATTAAACTTTGAAATAAAGATAAATATGAAGATGGAGAAACAAGTGATAACGATGAAGACAAAAAAAGAAGGCAAAAGTGAAGATAAAGACGAAAATGGAGATAAAGGCGAAAATGGAGACAATGAGAAATACATAAGAATTAGGGTAACTGAATTGAAATTTTCCATAAAAGTTACCGAAATTTATCGAATCCACGAAGTTTATAATTATCGAAATTTATCCATGCTTATTAAGTTATCACAACGTATCGAATTATTCAAATTGATCAATGTTTATTGAGTTGTCGAAATTTATAGACACAGAAACTTAGTTGCCGAAATTTACGAATAGTTATCGAGCTATAAAAACATGTGGGATTATCGAAATTTGTCACGTTAAAGAAATGTATCAAGTTATCGATATTTATTGAATTATCATTATTTATAGACTTAACGAAATTTATCGAGTTGTAGTAATGAATGGAGTTCTTTCAACTAACAGAGTTATCGATAATTATTGATCTACTGAAATTGGTTGATTCATCGAATCGAAGTTTATGGAATTTTCAAAATATATCCATTAATCGAAATTTCAAGATTATATAAGCTTATCGATTTATCACTGCTTATCGAATTTTATCGTGCTAATAGAGTGTAATGAGTTATCAAAATTTTTCGATAGCTTTTGAAAATTGTGGAGCTGTCAAAAGTAAAAATTTTTAAAGGTATCCAAAGAATTTACATTTTTGATTTATCGAAATTTATCGAGCCCTCGAATTTCACAGTTATTGAAATTGGTCGAGTTAACGAATTTTGTTGAGTTATATGATTTTAGTGTTTTTGAAATTCATCGAACTATCGATATGTATCAAATCATTAATATTTATCGATAAAGTGGAATGTATCGGGTCAATTCTAAGTCCTGCTGAAGTCCAAAGACCTTCTAAGATAAAAAAAATTTAGTTTCGCTTTAGTTCCAAGCAGATGTTCCGGTAAGTTAATTTGTATCGTATAAGTTTTGCTACGTGTTAAGTTAGAAACCCTTTCCAAGGCTCCTAAAAACTAGAAAAACTGTCGAATTTCGACAGTAACTGGCACTCTAGTATATATATATTTGGTTATCAGTACTTCAACTTACCTTCATTGGTTTCTTTCTTTATTATTATTCTTACAAACAAGTAAGGAAGTATAAGTTCGGGCGAAACCGAACTTTATATACCAGGCGCAAGTATCAAATATCGTCGTTCCAACTTTCCCTGAACTACCCCAGTAAACGAATTATATGTGCAATAAGTTTTTCCTCATTTTCGCTCTATGAATTAAGGGTAAAAGCATGATACAAAAAAGAAGGTAGTTCCATTTAATGACATTCGTTGTTGTTGTTAACCATTTGACTTTTAATAAAATTATGACATTTCATTAAATTCATGCTACCTGATCACTAGAAAAAATGTTTTTTTGAAAGCAGAAGATTTTATCAGTACATTCAAAGATGTGGAATATGATGGACTTTAAAATTATACCGCCTACATAATTTCGAAAATGGGGTTGATGACTAGGGTTCAGAACGCATGAGGAAAGTGATCAAAATTATACTTACATATCGTCGTTTATACTATGTTCAAATTGGCCCCGTTTAACTTGTTAAATGAAAAAGAGCTTTTTGGAAAACACAATCGTCCACATTGAACATTTGGAGTTAACTTTGACGCTTGTTTGATTACCAATAGAAATTCGAAAAAAATATTCAAAATCAAGTCTTTCAATTTGTTTCAATTTGTTTTGTGCGAATGTCCGCTTCATGATATTAACGCATACGGATAACTTAGAGACTTCAAAATGTTTAGTTCGTATGCACTATTTATCTCTGCGTACGATGAGACCTCATGGGAAATAACTAATTACCGCCTGGGCCTCTTTTTGGCAGGCAGACATGTATACAATTTTGATATTTTTTGATAATTTTTAATAATTTTCTGAATATAAATTTTTTGAACGTTGGCGTGTCAAATGAAAGCTCTTGGCTCAAGCCTTATCCATCCGTCCAGAAATATGCTAGCAAGAAATGCGATTGATTTATAAAAAAGAGAATAATTTTGAAATATGAGTGTTTTTGCTCTCTAGGAAATAATTTATGCAACTTCATATACGCAGTTTTGCATTTTGTTGATACGCGGTTTTGTACTTTATACGACGATATGTTAATTGTTTATTGGAGGGCGGTCTGTTTAAGCCGACTTCGGGTTTTTTGCATACATTAGAAACTTTAAGTTCAAAATTTGTGAAAGCTAGTTTGTTGCAAAATCTGATGAGAAAATTAAAATTAAATTTAAACCAAAATATAAAAAGGTTTTATTTGGCAAGAACATTCTTAACAATTAGATTTTTAGGTCGCATGATTGCATTCAAAATAAGAAAACGAAAAAATAACAGCATAATGCGCGCGTGGTTTTTATTATAAGTCTTCTTTAATAGTCTATATTTTATATATTTTGAATAAAAAATAGTGCGAGCTACGTAAATAAAAAAAGTACCAAGCACTGATAATGGTTTTTGATTTGAAATATTATACATTGGTATAAATATGGGAAGGAAAATACTCCGATTTATTGTTTTATTATTATCAAAGTGGCAAGGCCGATGATAATACTCACAATGTATGAAACTTCAAAAAATTTTATTATCCGTCAAAAGTTGTTTATTGAAACTACCTTCTTTTTTGTATCATGGGTAAAAGTTTTTGCTGTATGCGATTATAATAGCCTTTAGTTTATAAGTATTTTCATATGTTAAGTTGATGTTCCTTTATAATTTTAACTACCGTTATCACAAACACTAGTTAATATTCAATAGTAAATAATTATAATTATATGTGCAAAATGAACTATTCAGCTTCCGCCTGCTCCAGTGTCAAAACTTTTCAACAGAAATGTACACCAATGACTGTGTGGTAAAAATTTAAACATATTGAACTTATTTTCATAACAAAAACCGTTTTATTATTTTCCCTACTTATATTATGGCCCATAATATCCCGTGAAATTGAACTATCGGAAGAAGAGCCCGGAAATATATCCGAAATGAATTTTTCTTGCATGAAAAGTAGTTATTTTCTGCTGAAGTAATTGGACAACAGAATATAATAAGAAGTTCCTTTAAAAATCCTGATGACTATGGAAACAATAAGCTTGGTGGCCCTATGCAAACCCCAAAAGAGTGGTGCAAATGATATATCTAAAGGTTAGCTACTAGAAACAGCATGATTTACCGTAAAAATTGAGACGTATTTGTATCTCTCTGTCACAAGTAAAAGTTCACAATAGTTAGGGTGAAGAAATAAATCGCTAAACCACAGCCCACGCTATGGCACGAAATGCATTTTTAGCAGAGACTGAAAATAAAAGTTATATTAAAATTTTCGAGATCAAAAAGGCATAGTGAAAAAATTATGCTATAGCTTTTTCAAAGGTACCATTAGACTCGTCTCTCATTGTAGGTTCTGATTCCTCCATGACTTTTAAAAATATGACTTTTATAATTTTGAGCAAATAATACCGGTTATTTCTGCTTTTTATTTTTTTAAGGCAAAAATAAAAGTTAAAATTTGCTTTTATTTTTTTGAGCAGAAAATAACCGGTAATTGTTGACTTTTATTTTTTCAGGCAGAAATAAAAGTCAAAGTTAAAAATCAAGTATTCCAGAGCTGTGTATATAGGAATGCGATAGTTGTGAAGCTCCTACATGGATTTTAATAACCCCTATACCCAAATACCAGGGTTAGTTCAAATCTATATACATATGTATACATACAATACATGAAGGGAGTTTTTGTTAACGGCATCAGATCTGCACCGATTATTCGATTTTCAAAACTGAGGTGCCAAATTAAAGGGCTTAGCCTCTAGATGTATGTACCACAAGGCATAGGGTTGCCACCTTTTTTAAAATTATAAAATCTGCACCGTTCGTTGTATTAAAACAGAAGAGGTGTCATATGAAAGGGCTAGGCCTGTAGATGTGCAAGAAGGTCTCAGTATTTTGAATAGGGTTGCCACCTGCTTCTAAAATAGAAGACTTATACCGTTCGTTGTATTAAAATAGAAGAGGTGACAAATAGAAGGGCTGGGCCTGTAGATGTGCAAGAAGGTCTCAGTTTTTTTTAATAGGGTTACCTACATCTAAAATCATAAGACTTACACCGTTCGCGCAATTTCAAAAATAAGGTGCCGTGTAAACGGGCTTGATCTAAAGATTTGCAAGAAAGAACGTCTTATTTTTTTGAAAAGTGTTGCCGCCTAATAAATTTTTATTTTTGGGAAGAGCATCAGTTTACACCGTTCTGTCGCGTTTCCAAATGAGGCGTCAGATGAAAAATATTAACTTACAGACCTGTTTTGGTTTTTTAAAGGGTTGCTGCCTTATTAAAAATGCATTGTTTATATATGATAGTCAGTAAAATGTCACAATATGGGCATCAAGCGAAGGGAGTTTGAGACTAAATTAATATTTTGGTGTTTTTAATAGAGTTACCACTTATTAAAAAAATTTATAACTATGAATGGTAAGTAATGTATTAAGGACATTCGATATTGCTATCAAACGAAAGCTGGTTAAGAGGGCTTTTGTGTAATTGTATGCGAATTTTCGATGGTTGTCATATAGTTTCTAATTTATTGATTGAAATATTCTAGTTAATTAAAATGCTACAAAGTGGGCTGAGACCGTCTTGCACATCTACAGGCCCAGCCCTTCTATTTGTCACCTCTTCTATTTTAATACAACGAACGGTGTAAGTCTTAT
>NW_023458571.1:5180810-5186910 GCF_013731165.1 Rhagoletis pomonella
TTTTTCAAGTTTCTCAGTTCTTTAGAGAACCATAACTGTGTTTGTTCTTCAGGAACACACATGCGTTGAGGCACATACTTTTCAAATAATCTATGTACAGTACAATTAAAATGTGCAACGCTTTGCTCAACTTTTTCTTTGTATATAGGCCACGACAATTTAGACAATTCTTTATTCAGTTTTTTAAAGTTGGCTTTCGAAAAATCAAAGCGAATATTTGGTTCGTATGTTTGGACATCGCAATTTTGACCATCGTTTATAATTTCGTAAGATATCTCAATAGCAGGGTGGTACACATCTTCGGGCAAAACTAGTGGGTCACATTTATTTACAGCCGACTTAGGTGCATCATCAACATAAACAAGATCTAATACTTTGCCAAACTTATTGCGAAGTACATTAACTTGATTCAGGCAGAGTTCTGCCATCTCCTCTAAAAATACGTTGTTGCACGCGCTAGACGAGAAAGGTACAATATCATTGTCAATGATGTTCTATGATACATTTGGTCAATTAAATTCACCCAACACAATCAATGAATCAGAGGGTTTAATCATTGAATTAATTGATTTCAGTAAAGATACATGTTGTGAATACACTGATAAGTCAGATCGGGAAGGAATATAGCATAGAGCTAAGTAAGTAATCCCCCTTCCAACCTGAACACAAATGCATTTGAATTCTGCAGATTCAATGTGTGGAAGAGTAACTTCTTCAGATGGTATTGAAGAGTCTACGGCAAAGAGTACGCCACCGCCGACTCTGTCCTCCCGGTCTTTTCTGTAGATATGATAATTATTTGAAAGTATCTCTGAATTAAAAGTGTGAGGTTTGAGCCAAGTTTCAGTCAAAGAAATTATATTATAATTGCATTCAAGGCCATTAAGATATAAATTTGTTAATTTAGTATTTATGCCTCTTACGTTTTGATAATAAATACTTAAAGCAGATTTAGTAATCAGTTTTTTGGTTCTGTATTCTGACGGGGAATATTTGCTAAATTATTATTTTTGTTGGGCCTATACTCAAATTCACGAACGAAAGCTCCGGAGGGCCAAAAAGAACTACTAAGCAGCATGTCAAAATTTTCTAAATTTACGTCTATTTTAAATGAAGAAATATTTCTTTCATATTTAAAATTAAATTTTCTGATACTTATGTTGACAGTTTTAACTTTGGACGAGATGTAAAACTTTATATCGTCCTCGGAAGTATCCCTCGAAAATCTAGATACAAATATAGACTTCTTTGGGGAAACCACAACCAGTCTCCTAGTATCAGACTCGATTACCGGCGGACGGGGTTGAGTAACTGAGTTACTAATTGAGGGTAGAGTAAGCGTTGGCAGATTAGATGGCGGTGCCACAACTTCAACGGGGGACGGGGAAGATACTGCAGGGTCGTTATTATTAGAAGCAGACTTCGATATATGTTCTTTTGAGGAAGATAGCTCCGTTGTCTGTGGACATGGAGAAGAAAGATTAATTAAGTCATTCGGAAGATTGTTCTGACGTGGAACGGTCCTTTCATTAGGCGGACTATGAAGACGCTTACGTTTTGACACATGAATCTCCTTCATAGATTGTACGGTATCTAAGCATTTAAAAGATTTAAATACATTTTCATAATGTTTAAATTTTTCGGTCAGTACCGACAACTCTCTCCCTACCTCAGAAAACCCATTTCTGGTTTGCCTAAACAACTTAAAGAGATCAACTTCGGTTGACCTGCACTTTAAGCAAGACCAGCGAAGACCTTTGCCATCATTAATAGCGTCCAGAATTCTTCCTGTTAAACCAGCACATTTTAGATGGCAAATACCATCACAGAGCCAGCACGATAAGTAGCGTTCAGATTCGCTTTTAATTTGGCAGTTATCAAGATCACACTTCATATTGAAAGATTTAATAACACTTATGTTAATAAAAAGACAAGCAAAATAAGTTTAACACAACACACACAACAATTTAGGAGCTGATGTATTTAGCTTAAAATATATGTAGCGAACAGTTTGAGTATCACTGTATTGTGACACTTAATAAACGCAGCGCAAACAGCTGTGACAAGAAATACTAAACGAAGTAAACAAAAAGAGCAAAAAGAAATGTGCAGATCTCAGTTAACTACAAAGGAATAACAACAACAATGATAACAACAAATGACTCGGTAAGATTAGATGTATGCTAGTGAAATTTAATTAAATTTAATATAAACCACAAAAATCACAAAACTTTCACTTAGCTTCGGTTATTATCACACTAAGATGCTCGTAGGCACTTTTTATAGCAACTTTTACTCAAAATTAGCACAATAAACTTTGCAAAATACAAAGACCAATCAAGGCACGATATAAGTAGAACTTCACAGCTTGACGTTTGCGTATAATTCTCAATAAAATGCATTTCGCCAGCCAGCCCAACGTTGAGTTGATCAATCAGTTGGCAGCTATCAGGTGGATAAAGGCGCGTATGAAGGCTGACCAAATGGCAGCTTTGCTTCACTTGCTTTAAGCGCCTCAAAGTTTCAAATAGGCAAATGTTTTATTTGAAAGCGTTTTGTAGGCTTTTGACAAAAAGGTATGTTCCCGTTCTTAATGAATTCAAACAAACTGCTGCACACTTTTATGAACAAAAGTTTGCTGACGTAATTTAAAAAAAAATATATAATATAAGTAATTCAAAGTTTAATAATAATGATTCTATGTTTCCATATTTATATTTAAATATGGCTGAAAAAGTTGCTTAGTCCATTGTTACAAATTTGACGGGAACTTTGAATACAACATTTTGCGTGTTTGAAGCAAAGCAAAACTCCATTCGAATCAGAAGGATTCGATCTTTACTAAAAGATTTCGTATTATTTTGGCCTTAACGGATTTTCGGGGTCTCTTTTGGACTAGAAATTTTGCCTTCAAAAAGGGTGGACTAAGCAGATTTGCACACAAAGCTAGCGATATTTATAATGGTTACTGGTCAGTCGTCTCTGGAAAAACTGTTTTTTTTTTTTAATAAATGTACATTTATCTATAGAAGTATAATTATTATCATTCCCTTGAAATCTAAAAATTAATTCGCATTAATTTCAAAATAAATCCGAAAAGATTGTTTTGTATTTCTTTTTTTTTTTAATTTTCTGGAATTTTGTGGGAAAATTATTCTTAGTGTAAGGGAACAGAGCTTGATTTCTTAACTACACAGCTGGTAGCTTTGACAGCGTTCCAAGCCGCCATTTGGCCAAACGAGTATTTGAAGTAAATCAAAGCAAATTAAAGCAGAGACCGTACCGGTTATGCATTTTATAATAAAAGTAAAAAAATTTAAGTTATTTTTTGACTTTTATTATTTTGAGCAAATAATACCGGTTACTTCTGCTTTTTATTTTTTTAAGGCAAAAATAAAAGTTAAAATTTGCCTTTTATTTTTTTGAGCAGAAAATAACCGGTAATTGTTGACTTTTATTTTTTCAGGCAAAAACAAAAGTCAAAGTTAAAAATCAAGTATTCCAGAGCTGTGTATATAGGAATGCGATAGTTTTGAGGCTCCTACATGGATTTTAATAACCCCTATACCCAAATACCAGGGTTAGTTCAAATCTATATACATATGATGCTTTCCATTTCCAGACAACCGGTCAGGTACGAGCATGATTTTTAATTTCGACCAAACTCAAATACATTGTTTGTTGGTCCAAATAATGAGACACATATTTTTTCTTTTGCCTCGGAAAAATTTCTCGGCCGAATTAAACGCGATTTTGTTTTTCAGGCAAAAATCAACTTTTCGAATTTTTTTTTTATTTTTTTTTTTTTATTATTGTTAACGAATCTTAGACAATTTACAGAAACGTCTTATTATTGCAACTAGTATATAAATAATGATACTAACAAGCAATTTTAATTTAATAATTTTAGTTTACAAGAAAAAGCATTTTATATTTTAAATACATGCTCAAAAGACATATAAGTAAAAATAAATTTCTGCTACTCGCTTTGCATAAGGTCTGCTACTGTTGTGCGCTTTAGCCGTCTTTGCGTAGGATTCAGCCGAAGTAAGCTGGACGCTGCTACGTTGACGTGACCTACTAATCGCTGTTTGTGAGCTATGGCGAATTGTTTCGTCATTTCAGTGACAGTTGGCATGCCAAGATCACGATGTAGATCGCTGTTTCTTACGTAGAATGGCGCATTTACTATGCCTCGAAGCACTTTATTTTGCAGACGTTGGATGGAAGTAATGCAGTTCACACTAGCACATCCCCAGAATTGTATGCCGTAAGTCCAGACTGGCCTTAGAATTTGTTTGTATACGAGAATTTTGTTGTGAATTGTCAACCTTGAGCGCCTACCAATGAGGTAATATAGTTTGTTAAATTTCAGATCAAGCTCATCTCGTTTTTTCTTGACGTGAGCTTTCCAGCGCAATTTGGCGTCGAGTGTAATACCCAGGTATTTGGCTTCGTCGAAGTATGGGATTATTGACCCGTCAATAAAAATTGGTTTATGTGATGTTTTTTTTAAAGAGAACACTATGTGCGCTGATTTGCTTTTATTTAGGTTAATCCTCCATTTCTTAGCCCACGAGGTAACTTGGTTAACAGCTTCTTGTAGCTTGGTCGTAGCATTTTCGATAGTGTTATCGACTGCAAGTAGCGCAGTATCATCTGCAAATGTTGCGGTTACATACTGATTGGCCGATGGTAGGTCGCATGTGTACAGGAGATATAGTAGAGGTCCCAAGATGCTCCCCTGTGGTACGCCAGCGCTTATCTTCTTTAGAGATGAAAAGGCATTTTCGTATTTTACGCAAAAGTACCTGTCATTGAGATATGACGAAAGCATCTTGCAGTAATGTATTGGTAGCATGGACTTAAGCTTTTGAAGTAGCCCTACGTGCCAAACCTTATCGAATGCTTGCGATACATCAAGGAAAACTGCGGAACACACTTTCTTCTCGTCCATAGCCTTTTCAATAGTGCTTACAACTCTGTGTATTTGGTCAATCGTTGAGTGATTTTTCCTGAAACCGAATTGGTGAACGGGAATCAATTTCTTGTTCTCAATAATTGGCATTAGCCGAGCTAAAAGCAGCTTTTCGAATAGCTTCGACATTGCTGGTAGTAGGGATATAGGCCTATATGAGGACACTTCGTTGGGTGGTTTGCCAGGCTTGGGTACCATAGTAACTTGCGCGAATTTCCAATATATAGGTACATGCTTCAAGCTAAAGCACTTATTTAGCAAGCTGGTCAAATAAACTATGCATTTTGTTGGTAATTTGCGAAGAACTTCAGCCGTTATTAAGTCAAATCCAGGAGCCTTTTTTAATTTCATTTTGTTAATCTGTATGCCAACTTCTTCCGGTGTAAATGGACTAAAATGGATATCGCATTCAGACCAGCATCCAGTTGCTTCTATTTCATTCAAGCCATCATTAGGGCTAAAGGTCTTTTCAAGATGCTCAGCAAACAGTGTCGCTTTTTGCTCACATGTTTTGGCCCACTGCCTTTCATTGATTTTAACGGGAGCAATGTGTTGCATTGGTCTATTGAAATTTTTAGCCGCCTTCCACAAGGAGTATTCCGTGCTTTTATCAGCCGTGAGACCAATCAGGAACCGATTAAATGCGTCGTTTTTAAATGTCTTGATAGTTGTGTGTAGCTGTTTAGTTGCTAAGTTCAGTTTCGATTTAATTTCTGGAGATCTGGTTTGCTGCCAGCGTTTTCGTAATTTCCGTTTTTTTGTCACTAAGTTCCTTATAAAGGGTGGGTATCTTTTTCCCTGAGGAGCTGATTTTGGTGTGGGTGTACTATTCCACGCCGCCAACTGAATTTGTTGGGTGAACTTTTCGAATTGACAGTGAGAATGTTTTTTTAAAATGCCCATAACTTTGTCAAAATTTAATAGATTCCAACAATGTTTTTACTCAAATGTCAGTAATTCTGGTCACTTCAAGATAGAATGATATAATTATTGATTATCATTATTTAAAATTTTTTATTTAACAATAAACAAAAAGTGAAAATTTTTTTTAAACTTAATTTCTCAAAAAGTGTATTTTTTTTTCTCTCAATCTTTTTTACCGGGAAAGAGACACTTTGAACT
>NW_023458571.1:5187010-5194936 GCF_013731165.1 Rhagoletis pomonella
AGTTTTAGATCTCGACACTTAACAAACTCCTGCCTATCGTGACTCGGTGCAAAAATTTAAAATATTGGTTCCGTACGTCATACGGACTGCGCCCCTCGTGCGGATGGGCGGGAATGGAGGGTAAAAACCGTTGGGATATTATTATTTTTATTATAAATACCATGCCTCCGGATAATATGAGGTCAATAACATTTCCAGGAAGTACTTGCAGCAAGAGCGTAAAAGTCAAATAGATAGGAAATTTGGGAGGAAGAGAAAATTATCAGTAAAACTTATTGAACGCAAAACTTTTTGATGGATAAGTTTCGGCGCACAATTCAGTTGGGAATTTTTCCCATCGTCACAAAAATCAAAAAGTAATCTACATTAGATTTAATTATTCATTCATGTTTTCATTTCACTAATTTTGTTTTCAGCATATATTCATCAAATCTTCCTTGCACCTTGTTTTCATTTCAATTTGAAACATTACTTATTTTTGGCACCTGCAAATTCCTGCGAGTAAAATTTTGCAAGTAACAACTTGTTTGATATTGAATGGACCCATTCTTACTGCCGGCTTCACCAGCAATTTAAATGAAAAAATTATCAAATAAAAAAGTCATTTTTCACTTAAACGGCTTCCGTTAAACTGACTGTTAGACCATTATATCAAATTTTAATAAATTATTTTCCAAAACAGTGAAACGGTGTTTGATTAATGTTGTTTGGTTTATTTTCAGGTTGTTGTTTTGTGACATTTTATACACGTCGCGCTGCCTTAAAAGCCCAAGATGCTCTGCATAATGTAAAAACGTTAAACGGGGTAAGCTAGTAAAAATTTAAATCACTATTCTTGTTTATCACCTGTGTCATTGTAACTCTGCATAACTAAAAAGTAAAGACAAGCCCGATGAAAGGGGAAGGCGGGATCGGGGACTTTCTCCCCCGGACCCGGAGTTCTCAAAGGGCCCCATGCTTAGACTCCGCAGAATATTTCATAAGATATTTTGCATAAAAATTATAGATTTTCATGATGAAAGGATGTAATATACTACTAAAAAATTGTATACACTTAAAGCAAGTGCAATATTGTTTAATTTCGAGCAATTGATTAGTTCAGTTGAACTCTTGGAAATCAACTTATTTTCTTTAGGATTTCTTTTCTAGAAGTGAATTAAAAAAAAATTATAGTAGAAGATCCGAATAGGGCAGGACCTTCACCAGTCTATTTAATGGATGAAATCTATTTTGTATGAAATTTAACGAGTTGGTAAATATTTCGCAAGTGGGTTGGCTGAAACAATCCTGGCCAAGATATTTTTAATTAAATATTCAAAATTATTTATTTTTAGATTTTGCTCTCATTTGTTTAATGAACAAATCACAAATGGCCTAAATCGCTGAAAACTAAACCAAGGGGAACAATTTTTGATGTGTATTAGACTGCATCACTCCCCATACAAAAAAAATCGATACTGTTTTTCCATTGGAATTATAAAATCTATTATATCTTAAGACGTCCACCAAAATATTTCGGAAAAATATTAAGATTAAACCGATTTGAAAATACCTCCAAAAATTGATTTTTTTATGAATAAAAATAGTTTCTTAAAGATGTTTTTTGGAAATGTCCCCTCAAATAACAAAACGTTTAAGCTTAAAAAATTTACATAAAAATATTTAAAAAAAATTGAACGGAATCGGAATAATGAGATTTTTGATGCTGTTTTTTAACTTTTTTCAAAGATTGATATAAGAATAACTTGAATAACTGAACCTAAACTCCTCCGATTTAGACTTGTGTGGTATCATTGGAAAGGTATTTTATCACCTTTTTTATTTCTTTGTAATAAGTTTATTCCAAGGATGAAAGAGAAAGCTAGGATGAACGAATATCATTCAAAGTTGAATTAAGATGTGTTGGTATTCGAAAAAAAACTGGGACACGAATGACTTTTTTTTGGACATAAGTAAAAATAGTAGGAAAATACCTTTCTACCGAGATCCCATAAGTCTAAATCAGAACAGTTTTGGCCCAGTTATTTAAGTTTTTCGTAAATCAATCTTTGAAAAAAGTAAAAAAACAGCATCAAAAATCTTATTATTACGATTCCTTTGAAAACATTTTTAAATATTTTTATGCAGCTTTTTTAAGCCTAATCTGTTTTGTCATCTGAGGGGACTTTTTTCAAAAAGTTCTTAAAGAAACTATTTTTATTCATAAAAATCTCCATTTTTGGAGGTATTTTTAAATCGGTCCAGCTCGCTTAAATCTTAATATTTTTCCGAAATATTTTGGTGGACGTCTTAGAATATAATAAGTTTTGTAATTCCGGCGGAAAACCCGCAACTTCTTTTGGTGATGCAGTCTAATGTACATACATATATCAGCAAAAATTTGTTAAGTGGGTCACCATTTTTTCGACGGTCGAGCTTTTTTTGTGCAATTATCTTCTTATGCTCCACAACGATAAAAGAAAAATACAAGTTTCACAATTTTTCGAAATTCGAATTATTTTGGAAGTTATAGCTATTAACATTTTTCGAAATTGTAAAGATTTTAATTGTTTTCTCGCGATTGGTAAAACCAATTCTGCTCATATTTTAAACAGTTGATAATGATGGTGTTTTCTTCCCGTTTTTATTTGGCCATACTTTTTTTTATAAAAGTTATTACATTTTTTTTAAATATTACTGACTTCTCAATGGCTTTAAAATCGCATTTTGGGCTAATATTGTTGTACGTTCTATTAGTAATTATTTGCAGAAAAAAAAAATTCGCCGCAATGCATCGAGACGAAAGTTATTCACGCTTTTGTCGCCCAATCGTTTTGCTGCTATCCAATGTTTAATTCCGAAAGATTTGTTAAATTGACTAAGTACGCTTACGGTGTGTGCAATAAAAGGACGAGTAGATACTGCTAAATACAGTAGACATCTGATTAGATTTTGATAGGGAAATTTTTCAATTTCTTTTTTCTCGTCCTCATTTTTCGGGCACATATCTTTGGAGATCTTTTCGTCTGCATTCATAGGAGTAGGAACTGGTTTACAGTCATTCATATTAGACCGATTTAATATATCTTTAATATACTTTTCTCGAGTCATTAAGATTTCATTCTTAGAAAAATCACATTTGAGTTAGATTCCTAAACAAAAATTTAAAACGCCCAAGATGAAGTTCTTTTAACTTCTCATCTAACTTTCGATACCATTGTCTTCCAGACTGTTTTAGTCCATATAGTGCCTCTTTAGTGCTACAAATTTTATTTTCTGAGTACATCCTCCACTTTCTTTCATTTAAAATTTCAGGTAGCTCTTCCGGAATTTCCGTTAGAATCTCTTCATCAATGTCACCATTTAGATATTCTGATAGCAAATCTAACTGATATACATGATACAACTGTTAGTGCCATCAACAACCGAATGGAACCCATCCTAGCTAGAGGAGAAAACGTTTCGTTATGATCAATACCTGGTATTTGTGTAAACCCATTAGCAGCCAGACGTGTTTTACGACGTTCAACCGTTCCATCAGCGTTAAATTTAGTGCGCAGAACCCATTTTGATTTTATAGTTTTCTTCCCTTTTGGTCGATCAATAATATTTCAAGTTCCATTCTTTTGGAGCGCATCGTATTCTTTTCGCATAGCTTGTTTCCATTCATAGGCATCATTACCAGCAATCGCTTCTTTAACCGTCAAAGGATCACAACTTTCTGCTATTCCGGCAATATTGAATTCTGCATAACTCGGTTCTTCTGTTTTGGATATCACATTAAACAATTTTCTTGGCCTTCCTCTTTTTCCAGTTAACACTTTCTTGGTCTTCCAGGTCCTATTTTTAAACTTTCCGGGGTTTCTTCTTCGGACTCGCTACTTTCACTGCGTTCAGAATTTTCGTGTACGTTGCCTTCACATTCTTCTCGTGGCTTGCTACTCCCATCAAGTACAGCATCGTGTACGCCACCTTCACTGATTACTTCATTTCTTTCATACCTCTTCTTGTTCTCAAAAGTTATTTCTATAGACATATCCTTCCAATACTCATCATCAATAAATCTGTATAATTTTCTTCTTCAACGAAATTATTATCGAATATAACATCACGGCTTCGAAAAATTTTCTTTAATTCTGGACACCACAGCCTGTAAGCTTTAGACTGTGTGGAATAACCGATGAACACACATCTCCGTGATTTCGGCTCAAATTTACCTTTGTTTTCCGTCTTATCAACATATAAGCAGTAATACCAAACTTTTGGAAGTAACTCACTACCGGAGAACGACCCGTCCACAATTTCAACGGTACTTCACCATTCAAACTTCGATACGGACATCTTTTTCTGATATGATTCGCCGTTAAAATTGCTTCTGCCCAGAAATCTCATGATAATCTCGACTGTATCAACATACATCTTGCCAATTCCACAAGAGTTCGGTTCTTCCTTTCAGCAACACCATTTTGTTGTGGCGTGTATTCCACTCAAAATTCATGTCTGAACCCTCTTTCTTCAGAAAATTTTCTAACGTTTTACATATGTATTTGGTTCCGTTGTCTGAGCGTAATAACTTAATTTTTTTTCCTTTATGTTTTTCTACTAAATTTTTGTATTCCCAAAATTTTTCGGCCAATTCATTTTTATGTTTCAAAAAATATACCTCACACCATTTTGTTTTGTCATAAATGAAAGTGAGAAAGTAACGTGAACCGCCAATGGAATTTATTCGCATAGGTCCACACACATCAGAATGGACAAGTTCCAAAATGCCTTTACTTTTGGAAATTGATTCTCGAAATGGAGTTTGGGCTTGTTTTCCTCTTATTCATGTTTCGCATTTTTTAACTTCACCATTAACTTTCTTTTGCTTAATAATGTCTTTTAAGTTCTTGAAGTTCAGGTGTCCGAAACGTTCGTGCCAATCTTGCAATGTATTCGCGACTGATTCAGCTATTCTGCTTTCCTCATCCGCTTCGCTAACGAAATATAAATCCCTCTCTTTGCGTGGACGTTTGACAACTGCTCCATGTTTCGTAAAGTTGACTTCAAACCCGTGGTCGGTGATTTTCGCCACAGATAAAAGATTCGATCGAAGATCTGGAACATGTAGAGCTCCATCTAGTTTCAGCCTCGTGCCTTCTTACGTTTGTATTTTTGCTGTCCCACTTCCTGCGATTTTCGTCGAGTTATTATTAGCCAAATTCAAAATTCTTGCTCTCGGTGATTCCATTTCCTTAAATTTAGAAATCTGTGACAACATATGTGACGATGCACCAGAATCTAAACACCAGATGTTTTCTTCCGTTCCAGCTTGCATAGCAAATTCCACTGTTCTACTTGATTCAACTTGCTTTTGTACTTGCTGCTTATTTATATTTCCCTTGTGTTGTGATCTGCACCTTGCCTTATGCCCAATTTTTCCGCATGCATGGCATGCATACTTAAAACGTTCTTGCTTCGTGTTTCCAGCTTTTGCTGATTTTTGTTTACACTTGTTTACAAACAATGCTAGCTTCGTATTCTTCTAATAACGTGATCTTAAGTACCTCTATTTCTGGAAGCTTTTCCTCGGTTTCTATTGCAATGCGAAACGTTTCATACTCGTCTGATATACTATACAGGAGCAGAACTGTAAAAAGATCTTCAACAATTTGCACGTCCATTTCTTGAAGACAGTCAACAATTTCAAATAAGGAATGCAAATGATCTCTTACGTCATCCCCATTGTTCATCTTCGACTGGATCAAGGACTTCGAAAGTATTGCTTTTTCAGCTGGTCCTTTGGATTGATATACATCATGCAGCTTGACCCATATGTCTCTTGATGTAGCGCAATTTTTAATCTGCCTCAATTCTGGTGGTGAAATAGTTAGAATGAGGTCTGATCGCGCTCTAACATCCATGGTTCCCCATTCGGTAATGAGATCTGCAGGTCCTGTCGGCTTTATACATTCTACACAAACATATTTCCAGGTATCATTCCTGATGAGAAGCGCCTCCACCTGGATCTTCCATGTATCGAAGTTTTCCTTTGCGGGTGCTTTAATCTTGATGCTATCGTGACTCATTTCTTTAAATATGTTTTCCAGCAGAAAAATTTTCTGGGAAGAAAAAGAAAATATATATTTTTCAAACTAACTTCTTTATATTTCAAGCCAATTCTGGGCCATAACCTGTAGGTTTGAGGTATTGAAAACGAGTTAGTTTTATTCAGAAAATTTTCTTTTACAATAGTTGATATTTCAGTGTTCATTACAATCTAAATATATCTTTTTAAGTACCAAGGTTACTCATTTGTAAGTACATAACGTTTTTAATATAAGTTACAACAGAACTACCGATAGTATAGATAGTTTTATTTTTTGCCCCTATCGTTGAGTAGGCACAGTTTTTCTCAAAAAAGCTTAAACTATCGATATTAATAGTTGACTATCGATAATTTAAAACCTCTGGCGCAGCCGATATTATTCATAATGTCTCATTTTGTGTAGCTGCGCGTCAGTTTTTTAAGTGTTAATTTTTATACTTTAAGGCCCACTTGCAGAACATCCAGAGTTAAATATATAAATAGAGAGATAAGAAGCTCAGAGTTAAATTGTTATATTCCTAAACCAGACATTGTCTTGCAGCATTGAAAACTGGCCCAGAGTTAAGTAACCCGAGGGATTTTTAAATTAAGTAGGCACCATTCTCCCTTTTTTGACGTTTATTCCCATTTCTTATAAGGATTTGAATATAGAATTTCAAACACTTCCATACATACATACATACCCAACAAGCATTTCAGTAAATGTTTTTAAAAATAACAAAGTAAGTTTGCTATAATAAGCGTTAAATAAGCATTTTTAATAGCCGTCATCGATTCGCCATCAGTTAGCAAGTGGCAAAACGAACGAACTCAATGAGGTACAACCAAACTTGCTATCGTCTATCCGTGCTAGCTAACTTTGTTGTTGCTTTCACATGCAAAATTTTTCGTTAAGCGACCGGAACTCAAACATAGCAAGCAGCGAAGTGGCGAATCGATGACGGCTAATATTAAGCTTATTAAAAGTTTTTTCAAATAAACCTTTAATAAGTTTTGAGAGCGAATGTTTATAAATAACTTAAACTTATAAATGAAATGCAAATGCCAACGACATGAAGTAGTAAATATAACACTTTTTCAATCGTAAGTGACGTGTTTACGTTTTTTAAAATATATTATTAAAAGAAAAAATTAAATAAAACCGATGCGGTAAAAAAAAATCCAATCCAGGACCCGCTGCGCTAATCGGTGGAGCATTCGAGTCTTCAAATGATGAGTTCTCCTTATCCTTTCTTAGTTTAACATTCAACTAAAAATGTATTAAATTTTTTTCAGAAAAGTTCATTAATGAGAATGGCGGCGATGAAGCGGAATATATAGCTGCATCGATGTCGTTTTTCCAATTTTCCAATAACCGCATGTAATTGAAAGCACGCAACAAGATGTAATAATTAACTTTTTTATGCTTAATTTTTGTGTGTTATCATGAATTTGTATGCTGAAATATCTATTCCCTATTTATATTTTCGCGACTGTAGATGAGTCCGCCGAAAATTCGCATTTCTTTTAGTTTCTAGATGTTAAGCAATCTATGTATGAGTTTTTAATGAAATATCTTTAAATAAAGCGTTATAAAAATGTTTATAAAAAGCTTTCTTTTGAAAATTTTTTGTAAGTTTATATTCATACGCTTATAAACAACTTTTTTTGAACCTTTATTATAAGTTTACACTTTTACGCTTATAAAAAGCTTTCTTTTGAAAATTTATTACAAGTTTATATTTCTACGCTTATAACCAATGTTCCTTTTCGATTATATTACGCTTACTTTCAAGCGTTTTATAAACAAAAAATCAACGTTTTGTAAGATTAATGTTTATAATTGAAAACTTAAAAAAAGCTTTCTTTAAGTTTAT
>NW_023458571.1:5195036-5202568 GCF_013731165.1 Rhagoletis pomonella
TTTTTGAAATCTCAATTTATTTTTTCTTGTTACTGACAGAATTGACATACGTAGAGTTAGGAAGTTAACCTTCGAAAATGGCTGGGCTAAATATTTAACGATTTAACTCTAATTTTACTCCTAACCATTGATTGCGCAAGCCAATTTGTCAATTTAACCAGTAAACTTCGAGTTAAATAGATAACCTGCTGTTCTGCAAGTGGGCCTAATTGTGATTCCTCCTTTAATGGCCGTTTTCTCATGCAACCATCAATTGAAAAGTTCCCTTTATAGTGAAACGTTGCTTCCAAGCTAGTATAGGAAGACATTCTATCTAATAATTTGCCAAAGCCATCGAGCCAAGTTAAGGATAGCATAGATTTATTAAACAAAATTAAAAACATTTCTACTCCAAGTGAATATATATTTATTTCTTTGGATGTGACTACTGGTTTTCAAATTTGATAACCACTACTATGAGCAAATTTTTGGTATTTCCGATGCGAGTCCAATATCTCCTATTTTTGCGGATTTTGTAATGCAGGATTTGTAAGTTTCTTTCCTCGATAAGTTGAGTTTTGGGGTACCTTTTCTTAACAGATATGTGGATGATATTATGACTGTTGTCCCTAAAAATAAAATTGACGAAACTCTAAATATTTTCAATACTTTCCATTCTCGTCTCCAATTCACATTTGAGCTTGAAAAATAGAACAATATTATCTTTTTAAAAGTATATATAACGAAGTGTGATAACAAAATTTGTTTTGATTGGTACCATAAACCTATTGCCTCGTTCCGTTATATCGATTTTTACTCGTCGCATCCTTTGAATTTTAAAACTATTTTTTCAATTAACAATAGAGTGAATGATAATTTTGTTTAAAAGTTTAAAGACCCATTACATACAAAATCAAACACAAGGGGTGTTATATAAGATAAATTGCAAAGAATGTGATAACATTGGCCAAACCAAGCAAAAGTTAGCGACCCGTATTAATGAACACTGCAAAGACATAAGTTGTGTTTTCTTATTCTCCAGCAAAAAATATCCATTAACTTGCTAGTAACCAGATTTCGGAGAGTAAGCCAATATTTACTCCTAATGAGAGAAATATCCTAGAATGTACGAAAAGGCAAAACCAACAAGAAGTTGCAAGTTTTTTGAACAGCTGATTAATTTGTTATTTTCCGACGCAATTTTCTAAGAAAAATAGTATTTCCCATCTTATTATATATTAAAATAGGTTTATTTTATCATTGCAATTCTAAAAGCATCACAAACAATTCTTTTGGTAATGTGAATTGCATTAAGCATCATGCCATCAGCTGTTTTTCTTACTAGCAAATAGTTACTAGTAAAAATTTATCCAGTAAAAATCCAGTAAAACTTGCAAGTTCGGCTGTAATTTTTGCTCTTTCAATGCTCTCTATTTTGATGGTTTCTTGCAAGTTTTTGCGTACGAAAACGCCGTCCAGTAAAAACTAGTAAAATTACTACTGGACTTTACTGGATAGTACGTACACGAACAGGGCTATAAATAAGTTAAATCCAACCTCTATGACTACAGTCGTGTGCACACTTCTACCGCAAATACGGAAGATCTACCGCATATTTTTTAAAATCTGACGATCTACCGCACGAGGCTTGAAATCTATCGCATTTTAAGGTGCACAATTTGTTTCCTTTTGTTCAAAGTACTGAATATTTTACATTTATCGAATAAAGTTAAAAAAAAAAACTTTGGCAGCATTGCTAGTTATGAACATAGTTCCGAGTAGAAAAAAACGAAAAAATTTTTAACTTCATTCGAAGCGCCCTGTGCTATTGCAAATGGTTGCATACATTTAAGCATATGCAGAGTACGAAGAAATGCGGTACAATTTATTATTACTTCCGATTATGCAAACACCACACGGCTTTGTACCTATATGTGTATACATACTCAAGTTTGTATGTACATACATACATATGTATGAACTCATTTAGCCTATAGTAGCCTATTTTGATAAAACAGTATGGCGAAAATTTGAAAAAATACTGAAATCATGTTAACTGGGACCGTTGATAACTGATGAACATATATGCATATATGTATGTACAATATACATATCGTCGTCTAAAGTACAAAACCGCGTATCATCATTCTGCAAAACCACGTAACTGACATTTGCTGCCAAAAATTGGATTTGGTCACACAAGCTTTTGGCTCAATCCTTATCCATTCGTCATGAAATATACTAGCCAGAAATGCGATGGCTTTATAAAAAAAGAGAACTGTAATGTGGCTTATTCCACATTGCCGTTACCTACTGGGGTGTACCAGTTGCCGTCGGATCTGCGGAGCCCTGGCGCTCCGCCGGCGCTGATGCCGGCCAACGCCTGCATGGCACGGAGCCCTAGCGCTCCCTTGTGCTGCTGCCTTGAGTGCGGCAATTCCGTGCTTCTGTTGTCCGGGCACGGGCACTTTATTAAAAAAGATTTACTCACCCGCTGGCTCGAGTGATGGCTTGTAGCCAATGTCCAAAAATTTAATTAATTAATAAGTTACTTCTTAACGTTTTAAAAGACACGTATAGAATGACGCCCATTTATTCTTCACTTTTACCTTAAACCTAGCTGCTATTATACATAGAACAGTGTTGCATTTTTAATATCGTAAATTCTTAATTTTAAGATTAGCTTAGGGGGAATTCATACAAGGTGATTTGTAGTAATTTGTAGGGCTGCAATTGTATGCTTTGATCGCATTACATCACCCTCCTTTGGAAAAAGAAGAATTTGGCAAAGTGATCAGTTTTGCCATATTCTTCTGCCCAAAAGTTATAACTAGAATTAAATTGTTTTGAAGGAACGAATTTAAGAAATTATTAAAGGATATTCTTCCCTCTTTCATACGTTCGTTCAAAGCAATTTAAGTTATGGTAATTATTAAATATTTAAATAAAAGCTATTGTATTTACTTAATTATTATTATTGCTTTATTTATAAATAGTTATTTAATTGGCAAAGTATCGTATTTGTGAAACAAAGTTAAGTAATTGTTTTTTTAACTAACTTATGAGGCTCTTTGATTGAATTTTATATAATTACATATTAATAGCTTATGAAAAATGGAAATTAAATTTTTTTTTTTAATATTTGATTTAGATTTTCTGAATTTTAGTTTTAACAATGCATGAAAAATGTTTTTGGGTTAATAAATTTATTTAGTATTTTTCAAAAAAAATCTTATAGTACAATTTTATGGAAAAATATATTATAAATACTTATATTTTTTCTTGAGGTAGTTTTCATATATAAAATGTATACATTTAAAATTATTGTTTTGTTTTTTATAATTTTTATTTTAGTTGATGATAAAAAGGAAAAATTAAAAGTAAATATATATACGTATATACGTATGTAAGAAAATTTGTTTTATTTTATTTTATGAATTCTATTTTTGTGTACTGTTTTTTCTTTGTTTTTCACTTCATCAAGAATTGTGACGTTCACACCGTCAATTTTTGTTATAACGTATGGCCCTTGGTGTATGCTTTCATGCTTATTGCGTGGTTCTTTTTGAACGAGAGCCCTGTCGTTAACGCTCATAGATAACGGACGCGCCGTTTTATCATATATTAGTTTGTTTCGAATTTTGTGTTTATTAATTAATTCTTTCGCAATTTTGTGCGACTTTTGCATTCTATATTTAACTTCTTTCGCGTTTTTCTGCATGGTAAATCGGGTCAATTTGTTCTTTTTTTTAAATCTTGTGGCACTGTGGGCTTTTTCCTAAATATTAATTCAAAAGGGGAAAATTTATTATCGAAAACTCTGTTAGTTGTTGTGTTGTGTAAAAATGTAACTGTGCCCTAAAAATGATACCTCAGAACGAAGAAAATTGCATTTTGTTGGGTTTAGCTTGAGATTAAACTTTCTACATGTTTCGAACACTTTAGCTAGATTTTTTAAATGGTGCGTACCCCTACAACCTATAACTATGACGTCATCAACGTATAAAAAAGCTTGATTTGGCGAGAGGCCTGAAAAGGCTATCGACATCATTCGAGAATAAAATTTGGTGCTACGTTTAAACCTAATGGCAAGACTTTCCAGCTCCCTTGTCAGTGCTGAAAGATGTTATGTCTCGTGAGTTTTTACGCAATGGGATTTGGTGAAAACCAGAAAACAGATCTACAGTCGAGAAGTATTTTGCTCGTCCAAGGTTAACTAGGATATCGTCTACACGCGCTAATGGAAATTTGTCAGCGATAAGCTTTTTGTTAACTGCCCTAAAGTCAACACATATGCGGTACGATTTTTGGCCTGATGGGTCTTTTTTTTTGTACTAAAATTAATGGACTATTATAATTTGAATAGCTTGGTTCGATTAAGTCGTTTCGCAACAGGGTATCGACTTGCCTATTTATTTCTTCGCGTTGTGAGTACGGCAAACGATATTTTTTTATATAAACGGGAGTCTTGTCATTCAGTCGAAGTTTCTGTTCGTAAAAGTTATTGAGTGCAATAAGGTCTGTTTTTAAAGCAAATACATCGGCGTATTGTAAACATAATTCGAGCAGTTTGTTTTTAGCATATTTTGGCATTTGTTTTTGTAAAATTGACTTTAGTTCCTCTTAAACGTTTTGTGTCTTTGGAAGTTTCGTTTATTTTGTAGACATTATAGTGACTTATATCCTCAGCTTTGATGTTTTAGTTACGAACGCATTTTACCTCGTCCGTAGTATTTATTACTTTTAAAATTGGATTTTTAGTGTCGACGACATATTTAGATGTAAAAACACCAGAATAAAGCTCGTGAGAGTCTACAGAACCAGGGTTGTTGGAATGAGTCAATTGAAATAAACGAAAAACTTCACATCTTGGAGGAATTACTAAAGTGTCGGTATTTGAACGGTGAAAAATAGCTATTTTAGTGCTCTCTGTCCCAATGTCGATAGTTGTATTGTCATTTGAGTAGTTAATAATACATCTGTTTGTCTTTAAAAAGTCTTTGCCTAGTATGCCGTCAGAGGGTATATTATCAGCCGTATTCTAACAAAGTCACAAACTTTAGCTCATCACTGCAGTGATTTCTACTGCGCCTCAAAGCTTGCCGCTGCAAAAAATATGCCACTACAATACAAATTTTTAAATTTTTTTTGCATTTTTCTAGCACTCAAAATCTAATTTTTTGTGACACATTTCGGCGCACTAGAAATCACAACAGTGATGAGCTAAGTTTTGTGACTCTGTTAGAATGAGGGGTAAAACTGTCATCTAGAACGTGAAGAGTATGCGGAATAAAAAAATTTGATACAACCAAGTTTGTACTTACGGTTCCCAATGTTGTAACCGTTTCAGTTATTACACCAGTGATGTTTATAGTATTGCTACTGTTAATTGATGAATTTCTTGCTAAACTGGAAATCTTGATTAAAGAGATGTCTGCCTGTAAATCTACGAGAAACGAGCATAATTTGTAAGAATCGGTACAATTTAATTCAATAAAGTCAGAATAGTTAAGATTCAAGCAGTAAATTGATTTTTCAGGGGTAACTACGTTTAATTGCTTAGCTCCTGCTCCCCCAGTGTTCGCTCCTGAGGGTCATCGGCGTTTAAAAATCGAACATTAGATGTATTTCTCGAATTCGAACGAGAAGAGCTGTTTCTGTTGCTTGCCGAACGATTGCTAGTGCCATTTCTGTAGCTATTTTGTCTATTGTTAAAATTGTTACTTGTATTGTAATTATTTTGACTATTGTGCCTTGTGTTATTGCCATTATTGTGCCTATTTGTATTGCCGTTATTAAATCTAAAATGATTGTTGTGATAGCCATAGTTGTTGTGCCCTCTAAAACCTCCTCGAAAACTGTTTGGTCTATTTGCCCGTGACCTAAAAGATAACACCTGCCGCTCTTTGACTTCATTATTGTGTTCTACAATCATTTTTGCGACTACATCTTTCGAATCCGTAAAAGTGGTTGATGCTAAAATAGATTTGACTAGCTCTGAACGACTGTTCAGCCTGCAAACGTTTACTGTCTGCTCTACTGCTAACTCATGGGCTTTCGCTTGAGTCATACCCTCAATAATTAAAGACCGCTCTAATGCATCAGATAATTCCTCTACTCGCTTTGCAAAATCGGAATAGTTGTTATTAGTAATGTGTAATGACGCGATTTTGCCAGAGACAACTTTGGAATTATCTGGTTTGGTTCTTCTGCGTAGCGCAACCTTTATTTGATCAACCGAAATTATTTGACTGGGTAAAACCTCACGCGCTTTGCCTTCGAGTTTTGACTTTAAAAATGCTATAAATGTTGTAGTTAAACTTTCATCCGATAATTCTTCAATTAAATTTATTTTGTCAATGAATGAGTCGAGCGATAGGCGGTCACCACTATAGTTTTCTCGGATTATAGATGCACGCAAGCTAATAAAAGATTTCTTTTGCTCAGGTGTTGCCATTTTTACGTCGTTTGTATATGCAATGAAATTAATATTTGGTGAACTAATCGTTACGCAAGGCGTTTCTTCAATTTGTAAAAAATCTTTAAATGAAGGCAAAGAACAACTTTTTTTAACGATGGAATCTTCTGTTATGCCAGCTGAACAGCGTCAGCAAAGTAGTCGTAGGAATCTACTTCAGAATTTAAAATATATTCTTTTATAAGGACTGAAAAATCTTCGGGTACTAAAACTTTACACCCAATTTTTTGAAAACATTGAAGAAGTTTTTCTCTGCACCGCGGTAAACTTTCAATTATAGAAGCTGGCTTGTTTCCATGTTCCGAATTTTTTACTTGAATTAAAATATCGTTGTAAGTTTCGATTAAAGATTTTTTATATTCGTCAACTTTTTCCCGCGTTTGTTGAAAGTGGATGGCTTTGAAGAACACGCTTGGTATCGTTTGAAAATTTTGCTTGTAAATCTTTGAATACAAGTTCGACATCTGACATCTGGCACACGCAAGCAAAAGATCTATAAAAACTATCGAACTATAGTATTATTGAAAACAATTATTTGAATAAAGTTGTAATATTTGAAGTTTGGCGGGCCCGGCATAGACAACTGAGGAAAACGTTTATTGATAATTATAATCGTTGAAATATGTTACTATATTTCAACCGAAGCTCTAAAAGTTGTAGTATAAAAGCACCGCAGTGGCATAGGCGAAAAGTCGTATGAAATTTTTATCGAATATTTGAAAAAAAAGAAAAATTAATGAATATTCCAAAATCTGACTCTTGCCTAATTGAATTGAAGAAAAATTTTAGTAAGAACTTTAAATTGTTCAAAACTTTCGTTGCACAAAAAAAATATTAGTATTTGTACATGACTGTACCACTGAAGCTGAAATTCCAAAAGAAAAAACAGTAACATATACATATGTACTAGGGCTGATGATACCCGGATACCCGGGTGCCCGGGTAATTCGGGCAATGCCCGGGTACCCGATTACCCGGGTATTACCCGGGGCTTTTATTACCCGGGTACCCGGGTATTACCCGATTTTCCCGGGTACCCGGGTAATATACATATGTTGGTGCCGGTTAAACGAAA
>NW_023458571.1:5202668-5225528 GCF_013731165.1 Rhagoletis pomonella
GCGACTATGTACACCTAACCGCTTGCCTGAGTAGACGGAGACAAGAAGAGTAAATTAAAACATTAGTTTCTGTACTTAAATTCAAACTTCTAATTTTTGTAAATGCATATACATACATGCATGTGTACATATGTATGTATGTATGTATATTTTAAAGAATATTAAATATTTATATTTTAAAACAGGGACCGAGAACGAAATGTGTGATCGAAACTAAATGACATTGTCGTAGTTTTGTTCCCAAGAACGCGTCAAAACCAAAACCAAAATGAGAACAAAACTGACGAGAACGTTCTCATTGGGAATTATATAAGAACTAAACCCTGTGGTAGGCCACTTCTGGTACAAAAAGTAAGGTGACAAAGCCTTATGCTTATTCACTCACCTAAAGATTTTGTACTTTTATTGTATCAGCTTGTTCAAATTATAGTTTCTTTTCACATAATATTTAAAGCTTTTAAAATTACAATTATTTAATGAAGTTTCCTTAAAACGAGAAGTAGGTTGTATTGTTGTGAAATAATTGTGGAAGAAATTTTAAATTTTTTTTCATTTCAACACAAAAATTGCCTCAACTGTCGGTCATCGTTTAGATTCGCAGGTGCGTGTGTCTCAATAATTTTATTTGTTACCGATCCGATATCTGTACGTGCATTACCAACTTCGTAAATATTAATATTTTAGACATGCCTAAAACAAGCTGGGTTTGGAAGTACGCTTGTGTGATGAATGACGGATTTGTCAAGTGCAATGTATGTGACACCAAGTTGCATTATGGAGGATCTACTTCAACTGTGCACAAGCATTTAAAACAGAAACACAAGCTTTCTGTATCGGTAAAGGAACGGTATGTGCCGAAAAACTAACAAATAATTCTGTGTTTATTTCATCAGAGCATACTATTATAAATTTATGTACCAAAATGATAACAGAAGGCACCCTTAAAGCGACATAAATTAAAAAACAAAAAATATAAAGTCTGTAATCTAGACAGTTAAGTTGATGCTCTGTTCCGTTTCATTTAGATTTTTGGCTGAAGATGAAAACGAAGGTGAACGCTCTGATTCTAGCATACATGAATCATTCAGTCCCGAGTCCGCAAACAGCAATGAAGAAGGTGTTATAATTAAAAGACCGAGGGACTCATCATCATCGTCATCGCAAGAAGCCACGCCTCATTGTCCGTCAAAAAGACAAGAGAATATTACCAAAGCTCTCGCAAAAATGATAGCTATGTGCCAATTGCCATTGTCTTTTTCGCACAGTCACGGATTTATTAACTTCATGAAAGAAGTTGATCCCGGATATAAGGTGCCTTACCCCCAGGCAATAAAATCTCGCTTGGAACTTGCATACAATGAAGTGAGGGAAAAGATCACAAAGCGATTAGAAACAGTATCATCAGTTTCTTTGACAACTGATGAGTGGTCTTCATTGGCACATGAAGGGTATTTGTCCACGACCGTACACTACATCGATTATAGCTGGCCTTTGTGTACACATACGCTAAATACTGTTGGCATGGAAGAACGCCCTACCACTGACAACATCGCGATAATGTTAGATATGGTACAAGAAGATTGGAATATATGTACCAAAGTTCATTCTTTCGTTCATGATAATGCTAACGTCATGAAAGCAGCAGTCCGCCTTTTGAATAAGGATAATATAAATTTTGCAGGCCACACGTTGCAGTTGTGCATTAAAGATGCACTGCAAAATATTGAGGAGTACAATATGATTCAAAACAAAGCTCAGAAAATAGTTTCCCATTTCAAACATTCTAATATTGCTACGACAGCCTTAATTAACAAACAAAGACAGCTAGGAATTAACGAGGAACGATTGGTTCAAAGCTGTCCTACTCGATGGGACTCCATTTATTTTATGTGCGATGTTCTGTACCGGAATCGCTCAGCTGTGTGTGCAATTTTAGGTGACAGAGCATGCACAAACTCGTCAACGGCTCTCAATTTGGAGATATCCGAGCATGGATGGGGTATAATGGAAGGTTTAATAACACTTTTAAAGCCGCTACACGTAGCAACAAAATTTTTATGTAGCGAAACCAAAGTAACATTTTCCGCAAAACGCCCAGTAGTCCAAACTTTAATTAGTAACCACTATGGACCAAAGCCCGAGGACAGTAACCCTGTGACCAACTTCAAATCCAGTATCATTTATTCCCTCAAAAAGCGGTTTACACTTGAAGACGACTCTTGCACTTCTGAAGATTTTGAAGTATTGCCAGAGCAGATAGCTTGTTTTCTTGATCCGAGATATAAAGATCTCCAGGTGGAAAATAGTAGTGTGGCAGCTAAAGTCCGTGCTCAGGTCAAAAAAATTATCTCTGAAATGTCGACGACAGAGCTCACCGTAAAGGAGTCCGGAAAATGTGACGACCAAGAGTTGGATTTCCTGTTCGCTACCGAAGAACAAATGTCAGACACAATCTCTCAGTTTGAGCGCTATGTAGCGGAACCTGAGATAGCAAATAGATTGGACCCGCTTGTGTGGTGGCGCTCTAGAGAACACTCCCTCCCTGCAGTTGCGTCTTTGGCGAAGAGATATCTAGCCATTCCCGCCTATTCAGCAAGCTCAGAAAGACTCTTCTCTACGGCAGGAAATATTGTAACGGCGAAAAGATCGTGTTTGGCCCCCGATTCGGTTAATTTGCTAGTCTTCTTGCATCAAAATAAAAACTTGTTGTAATGATAATGTAATTATTTTATATACATAATTACTAAAACTTGTTATGATAGTAACAACAAAAAAAGATCGTGTTATCACTGAGTCTGACGATTTCTTCCCTGACAAATGGAATTTTGAGGTCTTGGTGAGTGGCATAGTTGGTGACATACCAAGGAGCATTAACAATACTTCTCAGGGCCTTATTTTGATACCGCTGTAGTATTTCTGTTTGAGTTACTCGCAGTACCCCATAGTTGCATAGCGTATGTCCAAACCGGCTTCAGCATAACTTTGTGCAGAAGGATTTTGTTTTCTAAACTCAGCTCAGATTTTGCAGCAAGCAGCCAGTACATTCTTAATGTTTTTAATGCAAGTTGACTTTTTTTCGCTTTAATATGCAATTTCCACGAAAGCCTGAGATCAAGATGGATTCCCAAGTAATTGACTTGATTGATAAATAAGGTTGCAAATGGTCAAATGAAAATGCGGCATAATAAAAAGAGTCTCCACACAAAAAGTTATGCCTATGATTTCATTAATAGTACATACATACATGGCGTATGAGTAACATTCTTACCTAGTCATATTTTATAAAAACGAAATTATCTGTTATTATTATTTCTTTAGCTCCCTACAGTTTAATACCTCTACAATCGTAAAATTATTGCTACTACCTTTAGATACGAATATATATTATAATATTTCCCCATATGGTATGGAAGATTCTTATAGATTTTCCCTATGTACGTTCGTTTGCGTTATATAATCGTAAATGCGTTTAATTTTTAACTCTCCACATTTTTTCGGGTGCCCGGGTACCCGGGTAATTACCATACTGCCCGGGTACCCGGTCTACCCGGGTAATAAAATACCCGGGCAGGGCTTCACCCGCTACCCGGGTAGCTCATTACCCGGGTGAAATCATCAGCCCTAATATGTACATACGTAAATGTGCGTATTGTTGAAAGTAATTTAAAATATTTGAGTATAATACAGATGTAAAATGAATGTATGTAATATAACCCAGTAGCGAAAATGGTTACTGGTGACATCGTCACTGATGAGGATTTGGTGACATCGTCGCTCTTGCTGTGAATCCTAAGCGACTTATAGCTGACAATGACACTGGTGACAATGTCATGCAGGTGTACTCCTATCAAAGACTTATAACAAGGTCTTTCAGCGGTCACTTATAAAAAGTTCATTGCAGGACATTATAGCTTGAATATCCTCAATGATCACTGCATGACGAAGTCATGCAGATGCTATCAACGACTAAATTACCATTTGCATGAAAAAGTCATGGAGCCCAAAGTCATTGAAGACTTGATATGGCCGTACAAGACACATAAGTGACTAATTCATGACATTCGCTACGGGGAAATTTGAAAATTTTGAATGTAAAGAAATTTGAAAATTTTGAAAATAATACAGATGTAAAATTAATGTATGTTATATAAATGTACCCAGTAGCGAAAATGGTCACCGGCGACATCGTCACTAATGAGGATTTAGTGACATCGTCGCACTTGCTGTGAACCCTAAATGACATATAGGTACGGCGACCATCCGTTCTGTTTTTTGCAGGACCGCACTGTTATTTAAAAGTCTGTCTTGCGTAGTTTTTCAAAACAGAAAACTCCCAAAATGTACTGATTTTTTCCAAGTGTCCTGCCTTTGTCCCGCATTTTCTTCGATATTTTAAAATTAACTTTTCCTAATCGAAATAAAAGCAGTGTCGAAACTAATTGATAACTACATAAGGGTAAGCAAAACCACCAGAACCAGAAGGTTCAACCAGTCAATGCGTTCTAAATTTTGTACGGTTATGGACAATTGATGACGAGAAAATGAAGACCAGAATCAAATATATCAATAGCACGGTTCTAAAAATTTTGTGGTAATCGCTGAGGAAAAAAAAAATTTTTTTACGCCAATTTTCTTTTCAAACAAGCGTTTTCGTAATTTAACCTACAGTTACTTTCGATTTCGATGAAAATTATTAGTGTTACAAGCGACCAAAATCGAAAAAAGTGAAATTTCAATCATTTTCTTTTTACAGTAGGTAAATGAAAATATGATGAGAAATGTAGATGTTACGGATCACAATCTGCACAAATTATATACTTTTGCAAAGGGCCCATCAATACCTTTCGAACTGTAGGTCATTTCATGAGATATTGACGAATAACTGAAAACAGTACAAAAAATATATTTTTCGAAAAAATATCGAAAACACTTTTTTGGAACCATGCGTATTTTTTTCGTGTCCAGCGACCCAACGTTTGCCTAAAAAATTTACTTTACAGAGGTTCATATTTCGTGTAAAGTAATATGTAATATGCCTTATTATAATTTTGTACATATTCACTACAAAAGGGTTAATACCAATGAAGCAAATTTAAAATTGGATTACTAATTAAGAAATATACACTCCTCGTTATTTGAATACAGTTACAGTTTTCCTTTTGTTTGTTTGATATTCATTAATTTTTTATAAAACTATAGCATAGTCTACGTCTAAGCCCGATTTTAAATTTTTTTGAAATTTAAAAAAAAAAAAACAAACAAAGGGGCGAACTTTATTTTTTTTTGTTGACGGTGCTGCGCATTTTCTTCCATATAAAAATGTTGTCACGCATACTTTGTATGGAAGAAAATCCAAAAAAGGGTGCGCTATTCAAATGACGAGGAATGTATATATGTATGTGTACGCAATTATATCTAGGTAAATTTTTTGAAAAATTGTCCTGCGTTTTCAAAATATATTTGTGGTTACCGTACATATAGGTGACAATGACACTGGTGACAATGTCATGCCGGTGTACTCCTATCAAGGACCTATAACAGACAATGTCTTGCAGCGGTCACTTATAAAAAGTCCATTGCAAGATTCTGTCGCTTGAATGTCATTAAGGATCACTGCATGACCAAGTCATGCAGATGACATCAACGACGAAATTACCGTTTATATGAAAAAGTCATGAACGACTTCCATACAATCGGAGCCCAAATTTATTTAAGACGTAACTTTTCCGTACAAGACTCTTAAGTGACGAATGCATGACATTCGCTACGGGGTATGTACATTGGTTTATATGTATAAGTTAACCCAACACCCTAGCACACAGTCAGCATTGCCGGCTTAACAATTGCACCGAATATGACACCTGCTAATAATAATAAACAAAGTAACGATCAACGGCTACAAACAGACAACACATAACAAAAGCCGTGTGATCTGGTGACTCAGCATACTCGCAAAGCATAAGCAGACAATTATAGCAAATAATAAGACAATAATAAATATTGTAAAAGACGCCGATGCGACACACATGCAACGATGGGCGGCGACAAACATACTGCACATAGCTATAGCCGTGAGATCCGCTGATCCAACATATTTACAACCAAATGAAAAAGGAATGCAACAGCAACACAAAGCGACAGCAGTTAGGGCAGCATTTTATATAAGACGTATTGAACTGTTTAGAGTTTAGTTTTCAGTATGAACTCAATAAATAATGATTAAAATAAATTACTGGCAACAGAGGAAAACACCCACAACCAAAAGGAAAAGGGCGATACAGCAGGACACAAAAAAAACTGATTAAGTACTACGGAGCCAACGATGGAGCACTTTAAATTTATGTTATAAATATGTAAGTAGAGTGCTCGTTACATAAAGAAATAACAGATAAAACAAAAAATTTGTTGAAAACTGTGAAACTAGTTATATGAAAAAAATATAATCAAACAATTTTTTTTTGTGAAAAAACTGTGAAACTATTGTGAGGTTTGGGGAAATAATATTGTGTCAGGGCTGTAGCTTTTGCATTTTTTTCCTTTTTTCTGACCTTTTCCGTTCTTGTATTGCAACGATTTAATGAGCAGTTCTGACTGCAAGCTAGAAGATCTACTAGACAGAATGAACAGACTCACTCTTTCAAAAGCTAACGTAATGGACGCTAGCCAAATAACCGCTTTAGTGCAGGCTGCCGTAGCTGGAGCACTGCAACAGCAAAAGGAGACTTTCGAAGTTAAACTTCAAAGTATTACGGAACGACTAACGACATTAAAGGCTACAGAAAATAAACCTAAAATTTATGAGCCGGTTAAAATAGTAGGAAACGTGAGATGCGAGGAACTTCTTGACCTAGTAAAATCGTTTCCAGAATTCGATGGGCAAATGAGTACTTACGTCTCATGGCGCCAAGCCGCCCATACGGCATACGAGGTATTTCGAGGCTACGCAGGTAGCTCTAGACACTACCAAGCGGTAGGAATAATTAGGAATAAATTGAAAGGACCCGCTGATGCTGTCCTGGCATCTTTTAATACTGTCCTTAATTTCGAAGCAATATTTGCTCGACTAAACTTCACATATGCGGACAAACGTCCAATATATCTTACAGAGCAAGAACTATCTACTCTTAGACAGGGCAACTTGTCAGTTTTGCAATATTTCGATTAGGCAGAGAAAAAGCTAACTCTCCTCACAAACAAAACCATTATGACTCACGAGGGATCTATTGCTGAGTCTATATGCACCAAGTATAGGGCAGATGCATTGAGAGTCTTCATTTCAGGACTTAGAAGACCTCTTTGCGATATACTTTTTGCATCCCGACCGGAAGATCTACCAGGTGCTCTCGCCCTGGCCCAGGAAGTCGAATCAAATAGAGAACGATACGTGTTCGCAGCAAATTTCGCAGCTTCTAGTGACGACTCTCCAAACAGATTTAAAAAAATAAGAAATGGTAACTTAGATCAGAAAACACAGGCTATGCAAAAGAACCCCCACTTCTCAAATAAGGCTTCAAAGAAAAACGAAAATGAACAAAATCAGCCAACACCCATGGAAGTTGACCCATCAGAAACACGACTACGTCAGAATACAAACTGGCATCGTTCTGAAAAGACAGGTATTAACCAACAGCAACAACCTTGGAAACGGCAGGCGGAGTCAGGAAGAAACACAGGACCTAAGATGCAGCGAATTAACAATTTAGGTCAAGAAAATCAAAGTGAGAAAAATTATACCCAAGAAGCCGAAGCCGAGATCGAGGACCTCGAGGAAGAAGAACAATTGAATTTTTTTAGGGGGAAATCCCTACTCCCGTGGATCGAACGAGGAGTAGGCCAGAAAGGTAGAAAAATCAAACTATTGGTAGATACGGGAGCTTCCAAGAACTACATAAGACCAATAACAGAATTCAAAAATATTATCCCAGCTTCCACACCATTTACCGTAAAGTCCTTACATGGCAATAGTCCTGTTAGACAAAAGTATAGAATCAAAATTTTCGGCGTTACTGCGGACTTTTTTGTGCTACCAAACATAGCAACATTCGATGGCATAATCGGGCTAGATTTGCTAAATCAAGTAAACGCTCAAATAGATTTGAGCAGTGGAGTTATACGACACGATTTTGGAAACGAAAAACTGTTGTTCCACGAATGTAGAAACGTGAACTTTATAAATATAAGAAGCGAAGAAATTCCTTCTTGTATAAGAAATCAATTTCAAAGGATGCTAGCAAACAAAAAGAAGGCGTTTGCAGACCCAAACGAGTCCTTGCCTTTCAATACAAATATTGTTGCTACTATTAGAACGAAAACCGATGAACCAATATATTCCAAACTTTACCCTTATCCCATGGGAGTAGCCGACTTTGTCAATAAAGAGGTAGCAGATCTTCTGGCAAATGGAATTATTCGTGCCTCAAGATCCCCATGGGGGTTGGGTAGTAGACAAAAAGTGGGTAGACCAAGAAGGAAATAAAAAAAAACGATTGGTTGTCGACTTCAGGAAACTGAACGATGTAACAATCGAAGACAAGTACCCTATGCCAAGTGCAATGGTTATATTGGCTAATTGAAAAGGTGCAGAATACTTCACTACACTCGATTTGAAGTCCGGGTTTCACCAGATCGAGTTGGCAGAAAGAGAGAGAGAAAAAACTGCCTTTTCCGTAAACAATGGCAAACACGAGTTTTGCCGTTTACCTTTTGGCCTTAGAAATGCTCCAAGTATATTCCAAAGAGCTATCGATGATGTTTTAAGGGAAAAAATCGGCAAGATGTGCCGTGTTTATGTCGATGACGTTATCATTTACTCTAAAACGGCAGAAGACCATTTAAAGGACATTCAATGGGTACTGAGGAGCCTGTATGAGGCAAACATGAGGATATCAGTGGAAAAATCTAAATTTTTCAAAACGGAAGTCGAGTACCTAGGATTTGTGGTATCAAGGGGAGGTGTAAAGACAAGCCCCGAGAAAGTCAATGGCATAAAAGGCTATGAGCAACCCACTAACCTACGGGGGCTCCGCTCTTTTCTCGGACTGGCAAGTTACTATAGGTGTTTCATTAAGGATTTTGCCGGTATAGCAAAACCTTTAACGGATATGTTAAAGGGCGAAAATGGAAAAGCAAGTGCAACCCAATCGAAAAAAATTAAAATTCAGTTAACAACGGAAGGTATAAAAGCATTCGAGAAACTCAAAGAAGTCCTTGCGTCAGAGGACGTCACACTGGCATACCCCGATTTTACCAAGCCATTTGATTTGACAACCGACGCTTCTTCAAAGGGCTTAGGGGCGGTGCTCTCCCAGGATAAGAAACCAATTACTATGATTTCTAGAACACTCAGAGATAGGGAAGAACATTATGCAACGAATGAAAGGGAGCTCCTGGCAATCGTTTGGGCTCTTAACACATTGAGAAACTACCTGTATGGGGTAACCAACTTGAACATTTTTACCGACCACCAGCCTTTGACGTTTGCAGTTTCAGATAAAAACCCAAATGCCAAGATAAAGCGCTGGAAGGCGCTCATTGAAACTTTTAACGCCAAAATCCTCTATAAACCAGGAAAAGAAAACAATGTTGCAGACGCTTTGTCAAGACAACATATGAACACGATGGAGGTTGAAGAGGAACCCAGCTCAGACTGTGCCACAATACACAGTGAGGAGTCACTGACATACACCAGAGAAACGGTGGATAAGCCTGTCAATTGCTTTCGAAACCAGATAATACTCGAGGAAAGCGAAGGCATGTCAAAACAAACGTATATTATGTTTGGTACTAAAACAAGACACATTATCTCATTTAACGACGTGGAATCACTCATAAAAACAATGCAGGAAACCATTAACGATAGTGTGGTAATGCCATACACTGCTCTCTACCGATTTTAGCCAAGATTCAGCACCGCCTAGTAGAGCTTCATCCGAACGTAAGACACACGGAGAAAATGGTCACCGACATATTTGATGAAAACGACCAAAGGGAAATTATCGTCGCTGAACACAATCGTGCCCCCAGAGCTGCACAGGAAAATGTGAAACAGATCCTGTCTGACTACTTTTTCCCAAACATGGACAAAAAAGCAAGGGAAGTGGCAGCAAATTGTAAGACATGTTCGAAGGCTAAATATGATCGACATCCGAAAAAGCATGTAATAGCGCCAACACCAATACCTTCCCATGTGGGGGAGATATTACACGTTGACATTTTTTCTACCGATCAAAAATACTTTTTAACGTGTATCGACAAATTCTCAAAGTTTGCGGTAGTACAAAAAATTGCCTCGAGAACTATAATAGATGTGAAACCTCCCATCTTACAACTTTTAAATATCTTCCCAAATGTTAAAACCATGTACTGCGATAATGAAAAGTCTCTTAATTCGCAAACCATAAAATCATTACTGCTAGGTTTCAATAATGTAGAAATAGCAAATGCACCACCACTTCATAGTACCTGAAACGGGCAAGTGGAATGCTTTCATAGCACCCTTTCAGAGATAGCTAGGTGTCTGAAACTTGAAAGAAGTATAAATGATACAGATGACTTAATTTTACTAGCGACTATAGAATATAACAGATCCATTCACACAATAACGAACAAAAAACCAATTGAGATTCTATATGCCGGATCAATGGAAAATTCAGAATCAATTCGAAACCGCATAGAAAAAGCACAAATTGCTGATCGAGAATACCATAACAAAAATCGTCAGTGTGAAACATACAACGCCGGTGACAGGGTCCTTGTAAAGGTTAATAAAAGACTTGGAAATAAGCTTTCAGCACTATACGTGGAAGAAATAATTGAAAAGGACCTAGGCACCACCGTACTTATAAAGGGGAGGAGGGTCCACAAGGACAATCTTCGACCACCTTGACAAAACCTACCTACAAATTAATTCCCACCTTTTACTTACGGGTTGATAGCACTGACGCTTTTCTCGACAACCAACTCGATGGAGAAACTTATGGACTACACTGACGCCAACTACATCCCAATCCTGGACGGGGACATGATACTATGGGAACATTACGGATATCTGACTCACTTTACTAATATATCACTGTACGAAACCATGAATAATGAAGCAAGAAATCTAATCGACTTATTTCCTTATTAGACGCGGACATAGCACACATCGAAACACTATTACGAACCCTCGACATTCACCATCGACAAGCACGAAGCCTGAACTTTTTAGGTACGGCACAGAAGGTAATCGCTGTTACCTCCGACTTTGACGACCACCAAAGGCTACAAATGAGACAGGATATTCTTGTTGATTCGAATAACAAACAATTCAAAATAAACACCCACATTCAGCAAAAAATATTAGAAATCACAGAAAAAATAAATAAAATCATTGCAACTACAAGGAAGGAGGAAATAGATACGGGTCACTTATATGACAATATAATGGCAAGAAATAGAATAATAACCTTTGAGTTACAAGCTGTCACAATATCATTAAAATTCGCCAAACTTAATTTGGTCAACCCTGTATTACTAGATAGTAACGAAATAAACAAAATCATCAACGAGCAATCGACCAATGTAACAACAATAGAAATATTAGGTATATCTAGAATTAAGGTTTTACAAAATAAAAATAATTTGTATTTTGTTATAAAATATCCTATATTCGAATTAGTTTGTAAGAAAGTTAGCTTGTTCGCCGTGTCGCACCAAGGACGAATACTGCACTTCGGAGAAATCAATACTGTCGCTCAATGCAGAAATAAAACACTAGCTGTTAGTTGCGATAAATCGACATCTGCTACCTTTTGCAAAACGCTCAACACCACCACCTGCGGGCAACAACTAGTCATGGGAGAGGTGGCAAACTGTTCAACTGTCGCTAACCATGATAAAGGTATCAAGGAAATCGATGATGGTATTGTGGTCATCAACAATGCTACAGCAAAAATTGAGGGTGAAAATGGGAACGTTAGAACGGTCAACGGCACCTTTTTGTTGACCTTTGACCAAACAGTAACAGTAAATGGCATCGAATACCGCAATAGAAATAACGCTGCTACCAGGTCACCCGGAACTCCAACAGCGCAAAAAATTAATCTTTTGGGACACATAGAAACGTTAAGCCTTAACTACCTTCAAGAAATGAATGTGGAAAATATCAACCACATCGGTGCCCTGCGAAGAGAGGTTAACTCAAAATCGAATGATTTCATTATAATAGCAATATCAGTTATAGCCCTCATAGTATTTTGGCTTGCCTTTAGTAAATACAAAAAGCAATCTCAGAAACGTGCAATGCATGTTTTGGTAAGGGAGATCACCGAGAGGATCGCGGACGATCCACGCTTAGGAAGGGAGGAGTTAACCCAACACCCTAGCACACAGTCAGCATTGCCGGCTTAACAAGTGCACCGAATATGACACCTGCTAATAATAATAAACAAAGTAACGATCAACGGCTACAAACAGACAACACATAACAAAAGCCGTGTGATCTGCATGATTCAATAATACAAGGTTAGATAATTATTGACAGCTGCGCTTTGACACTCCCTTACAAAAGGTTGCATTTACGGAGGACAGAGAAAGGGCAAGAATGCAATCCCTTGTTTCGAAAATGGTAGTAGAAAAGTACGCAAAGTAGGCAATTAGTAGTGAAATTCCTTTCGTAAGTTCTAATGTATTTGCAGGAAATCTGGCATTTTAAACGAAATGTTGAACGTAATATTGATATATCTACGTGAATTACGCAATTTTAATGCTAGTTAGCCGTATAAAAACTGCAAAATGACTCAAAATTAAAATAAGACTACTGAGACTGATGTAAACATCCAATGCTTATGTTTCATCAGTTAAATATGCTTCATATGCATATACAAATAAAGATATTGCACAAAAGCTTATACTTTTATTTCACACCAAAGCTACACTTTTTATACCCGAGCGCACTTGTGCACAAGGGTATATTAATTTTGTTCACATAACGGTTGTTTGTAACAGCCAAAACGAATCGAGATAGATATAGACAAATGTATACATAAATGATCAGGATGAAAAAAGAAATCGATTAAGCCATGTCTGTCTGTCCGTCCGTCTGTCCGTCTGTCCGTCTGTCCGTCTGTCCGTGTACACGATAACTCGAGCAAAAATTGAGATATCTCAACGAAATTTGGTATGTAGGTTTCCCTTAATCCAAGGTAGGTTGGTATTGAAAATGGGCGAAATCGGACTTTAACCACGCCCACTTCCCATATAACGGTAATTTCCAGAAATACGAAAACTGCGATATTTTAGTAACTACTGAAGATAATTCACTCAAAATTGATATTTACAATAATTTTTAGACGAAAAATAAGAATATTATAAATTTTTGGAAAATGGGCGTAGCCACGCCCACTTATGGTTACATGTGTATATCTTGGTAACCGCTGCACCAATTTCTTCCAAACTTGGCACAGTTGTTGGCCTTCGCATAACATACCAAATGGCCGAAAATTTTTAAAATCGCTCGATAACCACGCCTACTTCCCATATAACGGTAATTTTCAGAAATACGAAAACTGCGATATTTTAGTAACTACTGGAGATTATTCACTCAAAATTGATATTTATAATAAGTTTTAGACGAAAAATAAGAATATTATAAATTTTTGGAAAATGGGCGTAGCCACGCCCACTTATGGTTACATGTGTATATCTTGGTAACCGCTGCACCAATTTCTTCCAAACTTGGCACAGTTGTTGGCCTTGGTACAGCATTAAAAATCGCCGAAACTTTTTAAAATCGGACAATAACCACGCCCACATCCCATATAACGGTAACTTAGAGAAAGACAAAATCTTCGATAAATCATTAAATATTGAAGCTAATTTATTCAAAATTGATGCTTGCAACAATTCTTTACCAAGAAATACGTTTATTGTAAAATTTTGGAAAATGGGCGTGGCACCGCCCACTTATGATCACATATAAGTATATCGGTAACCGTTCTACCAATTTGTACCAAACTCGGTATGGTTATTGTACTTGCCACGTGTAAGCAAAACGTTGAAAATTATTGAAATCGGACTAAAATAACGGCCGATTCTCATATAACGGTAAATTTAAGAAATGCTTGAAACTTCAATATTTCGAAATTGAAGGACGCTAATTTACTCAAAATCGATACACCTCGGCTTACCATCTAGCGGAAGGTTTCGGAAGGGTGAAAAAACATATATTTAATACTTGCGCCGGGTATTTAATGTTCGGCTCCGCCCGAACTTAGACTTTCTTACTTGTTCTATGTAAATTTGCAAAGAAGCAACACGGTGCCACTGCTAAGGGAGCGGTGCGAGAGAGACAACTGTCAGTTTATCGAACCTTGTATTATTGAATCATGTGTGATCTGCTGACTCAGCATACCCGCAAAGCATAAGCAGACAATTATAGCAAATAATAAGACAATAATAAATATTGTAAAAGACGCCGATGCGACACACATGCAACGATGAGCGGCTACAAACATACAGCACATAGCTATAGCCGCGTGATCCGCTGATCCAACATATTTACAACCAAATGAAAAAGGAATGCAACAACAACACAAAGCGACAGCAGTTAGGGCAGCATTTTATATAAGACGTATTGAAGTGTTTAGAGTTTAGTTTTCAGTATGAACTCAATAAATAATGATTAAAATAAATTACTTATACAAGTGGAACCTTTTAAAATTTAAGGAAAATTTCGTCGAAATTTGCACACTGTGCACCATACATACTGCAAACCGCTATGCTGTGCTTTCCTGCTCGCTCTTGCTGTTGACTTCGCTGTAGTTAAAGTTGTTGTTGTTGCTGCTGTATCGCGCCACGGCTTAGAGGCGTATTGTTGGCATTACTCTGCATACCGCTACTCGTTGTTACCGTTCAGTGTCAAAATGGCGTGGTTTAACGTACAGTTATATGTACATGTGTACATATAACGGTTACTACGGTGCAGTGGCGGTTTGGCGTCCCTTTGGTTTGGTAACACACCACTTTCAGAGAATTTTAGCTGTATTACTGTCTTTAGTTTACCACATATTTTGCAATTGTTGGAAAATTTCGGTTTTTAGAAAGTATTTTTCCATATTACACTGACTTTAGCCACTAACTAACACAACTGTTTTTCCAAAGTTTTATGTAACCAGCCACTGCATTGGCGTTTTGTGACCAAATTTCGTACCACCGTCACTGCACGCCTTTATTGATGTTAATTGAAAAATGTATTGTTTAGTTTGTTTTAATTGAAAAAATTGGTACCACCGCTTTTTTTTTGTTTTAATTGTTTTTTTTTACATTTTTTTGCAATTTTGAGTTTTTTTCCTTCAAATTTTTGTATTACGGCTGTAACCGCCACCACGTTTTTGTCTTTCATATAAATTCATTTTCAATTAAGTTTCTGTTTTTCGCCACATGTATGCACTTATATGTATGTGCGTTTAAGTTTTTTTTTACTTTTTTTATATTTTTTTTTTGTAGTGATTTTCGAATTTTTATATTTTTTTTTTGTAATTTACCGCCACCGTAAAATCATAGTAGTTAGTTTTTTTTTGCAATTTAATTTAATTCATTCCAAGGTTTGCTGCACGTTAAATTTTAGTTATAAACGTATGATTTTATTTTTTATTTTTTTTTTGAGTTCATGTTTTTAGTATTTTTTTATATATAAGTACTTTTTGTTACATTTGCTTTAACTTTCAGTTTTTTTGTTTGTGTGTGGCCGCAATGTCGCGGGATGGACCCACGGTCGCCATGTTATGTGGCTTATTCCACAGTGCCGTTACCTACTGGGGTGTACCAGTTGCCGTCGGATCTGCGGAGCCCTGGCGCTCCACCAGCGCTGATGCCGGCCAACGCCATCATGCCTCTTGAATATAAGTTATGCAACCTCACATACGCGGTTTTGCAGTATCTTGTACCGTGGTACCGTGAGCGGTTTCAGAGGATCGCAATTCGTTTTCGCGTTGACGAAGCTGACACTCACCTCGTTCTGGCAGTTGGTTGCTCTCAAGTAAGCGACAGCGGCCAAGGCGTCTTCGCTGGCGTCAACAAAGATGTAAAGCTGTAAATTCTGTAGCTTACCGTTGACAAAGTAGAATCCGAGTACGGCGTACTCGGTAACGGCTGGCAATTGCCTACGCCGTGTTTCCACACAGTTGCAGCTGACATGACCACGCTAAGGAGTTCTCGTTTGGTTGGGCGCTTAACACCGGTCATTACTTTGTTAAATTGCAAGTTGAATTTGAACTTGTCTGTTGATGGCTGCCAGAAAAGACCGAGTACCTCCTCAGTCACCAGGCCCTGTTTGTTTGAAATCGGTTTGGTAACTTCAGCGCCACCCAAAGCCGGAACTATTCTAGCGAATTGGAGGTGATATTACGGAGCTCAAATCCAGCGTCCAGGTGGATAGCTCGAACTTTTTGATCGGCCCTCAGTGCTGGTGTTGTTGGTGCCTGATCAATTGGCGCCGGCCCGTAAATTCTCAAAACGAATTGAACGCTTTGGCGGTCGCCACCACGGCGCACATAAACAAACACCATGGACTTTGCCATTGCCATCATTCGGCGAACAACAAAAGTGCCGCGATAAGAGAAAAAGTCGACCCTCCTATTGTGGGTTTTCGCGTAATATCTTCCTATCCTTTACTATTGGTCGGTATCGTTTTGGCGCGAACTACCCCTAATGGAGAGTTTTCCCCAATGCATTAGCACACCAATGACAATCAGCTGTTTCGCTCTTCAAACTGAGCTTTAAAAGAGCATGACTAGTTGCCGATAGAGTTCGCTTCTATCGGTTGGAGTGAAGGATATTGGGGTAAAACGGAGGAATACACAAAAGAAAACTTTTTTGCGGCCAGTACGCGACAAAGGGTGTCGAAGCTATCCACGAAGTCATCCACGTGTTGGTAGCCCAGAACTGCTTTTACTGCTCGGTCTGTAAAGTTATGGCGATGTTCAAGTGCGTTTCGCGCTTTGACAGAGTGCACTGCGCATAGCGAGTTAACCGAATCAAACGTCATGACGCATATCTCGTATATGTTGAGTTGTCTTCCAGAGTCACCGTCGCGCTAGAGAAACCGCTAGGCCCTTCTGTCTTCAGGCTGTGTAACTAACTGGTGAAACACTTCCTTAATGTCAACCGATATGCCAACTGCTCCTTCGCGGAAATGAAAAAGAATCGATGGCAGAGACCCGTTCTCTTGCGGACCCTTCAGCAGCATAGAGTTCAAAGAAACGCCGTTGACCTCGGCCGCGGCGTCAAACACCATCCGATGCTTTGATGGCTTTCTAGGGTTCACCACAGCGAAATGTGGTAAGTACCACGTGTGAGACGTCACCATCGAGGCTTCCACTAGCTCAAGCTTACACGCATAACGCTTTTCGATGTATGACTCCATCGTTGCCTTATACGCTGCTTCGAAGTTGGCGTCTCGGTCCATGCGCTTCTCGACACCCATTTATCTCCTTAGTGCAATGGAGTAGTTTTTAGACAGATGGACGTCGTCTCGCTTCCAGATGAGACCCGTTTGGAACCTGCCACCAATACGACGTATGCCCGAACTCAAGATCGACCTTGCGCGAATGTCTGCTGCGCTTTCGACTGGTGGTGATGGCCACACCAGTAATTGAGATTAGTGAAATGTAAATGAGAAAGCGTCAAACGAAAATGCAAAAGCGCTAGTTGTAAATGAGAATAGTCACTTGTAAATGAGCAAGTGATTTTAGAAAATGAGAATAGTTAATTGTAAAAGCGAAAGTCCTCATTGTAAATAAGAATAATGAGTTGTAAATGAGAAAGCGTCAAACGAAAACGCGAAAGCGACATTTGTAAATGAGAATAGTCAATTGTAGATGAGAATTGTCAGTTGTAATTGCGAATGTGTCAATTGGAAATGAGAATAGTTAATTGTAAGTTTGAAAGCGTAATGTGAAAATGCGAAAGTGTATTTTGAAAATGAGGAGGCATCATTTGGAAATAAGAAGTAAAAGTAAAATCATTTCATACCATATAATCATTAATTTAAAGACGCTTATCTCGGTAATAATTGTTTAATGAAGTCGCTGTAAGACGCGTTTTAAAACAAGGTTTTAAATTTTTAGAAGGTTATGATCTTCATAGTTGCAGTTTGCAAATTACAACGTACAGTAAGTTAGTTAGTTAAGAAGTCAATAAAATAAAGCTGGCTGAAATTTGGATGAAAACGATTTCGTTCGAATTCCGAAGAAACTTTACCACGGATGACAAAGCCTATATTTTCATCAAAGAATGCTCTTTTCAATGTTTGGTAAAATTTTTGGGCATAACATATACACATCAGTAGTTCATAATAACTTGCTTTAATCTGTTTAAACCATTTATTCGACACTGCCAATAACTATGTAATGCGTGTAAGGCCAAACAATCGATCGACAGAGGGGTTCCTTTAAAATCTAAACATGTGGTGCATGGATATCCTCTATTTTGCATTGTTGGGAGAGGCATGGATAGCCTCTATTTTGCGTTGTTGGAAGGAGCAGGGAAAACACCTGGATGACTTATTTTTGGTATAGGATAATGCCTCATGTCACCCCAGAATTGAGAATGCTGTGGCTAATCCTTCCGATGGAAAAGCACAAGTGCTACGTTTAGCGCCATATTCCCCCATGCTTAACCCCATAGAAATAATTTGAGGTAAAGTAAAAGTGTATGTGAAGCAGTGTTGCCAGGTCTTCGGCATGAGAAAACGTCACTCTTGGTCTGAAAAAACGTCATTTCCTACCCAAAAACGTATTTTTCAAATGTATGCACAAATAATTGTTCTTATTAAACCTTTATTGTATACAAAGGTACATAAGTATATATGTAAGGTATATTAAATTGTCATTTATGCAGCGCGCATTTAAAATTTATTGTAAACTGGTTTGTGATCGTTAATATAAAAATCATTTTATACATACACTTGTGATCAGCTGATTAAGTCATCAATATTTTGATCGATTGTGGCTGTTTTTCTTTATTTTATTTAATATTTATTATTTTTCCATGAAAGCCTAGCTCTTTATATAACAAACAAAATATAAATCCACATTTCGAACTTTGTGCAAAAATTATAAAAAATATGCAAAGTTTCAGCTAGATTTTTAACCTTTTTTATTCGGATTTTTAAGAATTTTTTTGAGTATGCAGTTTGATAGCCCATATCTTCCAGGGTAATAATGTGCAAGTTTTTAGTTGCTAAAGAATCGCGTTGATTTTTTAATATATTTTTTTCTCTTGTAGACATTTGGTTAGGTGGTCGGTTGTCGAAAATGCTAAATTACGTTCTGCTAAGAAGGAACATAGCAATATTTCAGCCTTATTTGCGTTCATTACATTTTCAATGAAGTCTTAAAAAAGTCGGTTACTACTTTCTGACTTTTTAAGATGCTACAGCTTTTTTGGTGCTTTTGCGAGCGTGCGCGTTGCAATAGATCAGCTCTTCCTGATTTGGCTCTACTTAATATGCAACTGCAAATATTCCAATAAGCCTCGTAACCTCAAGTGTCTACTAAATCAGCCTTTGAACGCGGAATCCTTAGTCCAAGAGTCCAAAAAAATGTGCGTACGCTTGCATCGTATTAAAGACATTTGTGTCCAAAGGATAAATATATTTTGAAGAAGCTGCTGCAAAAAACAAAGCCTGTTAAGATTTATTAAGAAAATATTTCAAAATCAGTTCTACTTACAAGATTTAGTGACGGATAAAAATTATTTGGAAGTTAAAAAACGTCATTTTTTGCACAAAAAACGTCCGAACGTCAACAAGATACAAAAAACGTGCAAATGACGTTAAAAACGTCAACCTGGCAACGCTGATGTGAAGGGTCACATCTCAAAGCCACTGGTAAACGTGCCGAATGTCGTTGAGCAACGGCTGCATTATTTGGAAAAGCTGGTGGATGATGGGGAAAGCAACAATTACTGGAGGAGACTGTGCGAGAGCATTTCAGGCCGCAACATCCTACCATGTAAATGCTTTATCGTTACAAGACATGCCCGTTGGCACATAATGAACTTGCATTTTTAATAATAAGCATTGTAACCCTGCTATTAGTAAAAACGGCAAGTTAGCTGCTATTGATATTTAATATACATATGTGAATTACATATATACTTTTGATACCGAGGTGTAGAAGTTTCCGTGGTTGCAATAAAATATCAAGTACAAACGAATAAAGCATTTCTAATTTCTACAACAATAAAAATCCATACTAAACAATTACTCAATATAAACGAGTTTCTCATTTCCAAATGATGCTTTCGCATTTCCATTCGACGCTTTCTCATTTACAATTGGCTATTCTTAATTCCAAATGACGATTTCGCATTTACAAGTGACTATTTTAAATCGGCCGCTATGGTGTAGTGGTAAGCAGTGCGCGCTTCCACTCCGCAGCGCCTGGGTTCAAGCCCTGGTCAAAGCAACATCGCAAAAAAAATTTAGAAAAAAGGTTTTTTCTTAACAACGGTTGCACCTCGGCAGGCAATGGCAAACCTCCGAGTGTACTTCTGCCATGAACAATCGCTTCTCATAACAATACAATCGCCATTCGGAGTCGGCGTAAAACTGTAGGTCCATCCCCTTTGTGTGACAACATCAAGGGGCACACCACAAATCGGAGGAGAAGCTCGACCAAACACTATTATATGTATTTATGTGTAAGCGCCAATCTATTTTAAATTTTAAATTACGCTTTCGCATTTTCATTATACGCTTTCTCATTTACAATTGTTTTTTCTCAATTCCAAATGACGCCTTCGTATTTTCATATGACACTATCCCATTTACAATTGACTAACGTTGACGAAGGCGTTGCTGACAGGCTTTTGCTGGTTGGCTCAAACACCACCCAGTCCAGTTCAGTACTGAACGAACGAACCATTTGTCCCCATCCTCAACGTAGTTGATGGCAAACAGATGGCAGTGGTCGAGACCGATGAGAAGTTTTGGCGTCACTTGGGCGTATGGCTGAACCGGCAACTGACGCAAGTCAGCGTTGGACCCCGCGTAACTAATATTTTTTAATTGCTACTCTATTTAAACCATATTTTAAAATTGTTTTCTATTAGCCCAGTCAAGTTATATTTTCAAGGTTGCAGTAACTCTTATAAAGCTGAACATTGGTACAAATTTTACGAACGTCATTATAAATGAAATGTGAAAAGTCCTTATCGATCCCAGATCTGTAAAAAAAAATATTCAATGTCAAAGGTCACATAAATTGATGTTTACAATTTTTCAGCTAAACCGTAAAGCTTATCATAAAAAATGTTAGACAAAAGCGTAGATCTTGCATTTATCTCTAAAACCCGTTATAACACTTTTTGATGCGTATACATCTTTAGTTTCGGTAGGGGTTAAATTTGCGAAGCTGTAACGCATAGCCCAGCAGAAAATTTCGAAGGGCTGATTTGCCGCTATTGTTATTGTTAATTCTATACATTACTTTGTTAATTTGTTTAAAACCTTATTAAAAGCAAAACGCAAAAAAAACTTTCGGAAATGCATCATAAAAAATGTTTGCGAACTGCAAAATAGAACGTTCGGAAATGCATCACCAAAAAAATTTTTTGAATAACGAGCAAAAAAAATCATCAAGTGCACCCTGCGAATTTGCAACCTTGTGCATGCGTTTCCTTTTTGTAGCACTGCGCCTAAAAATTCACAAAGGCTGCAGCGGAAAAAGAAGGAAATACGCGATGCGCCATTGCACAGCATGGTACGGTTGTTATTGATTGATTGATTATTAGGGTGCATTCCAAAACGTCAAAATACAAAGCATCGATCTCTTTTATTTCTAAACCTCAACAGATTGTAATGCCAAATGTGCGCAACCACGGTTAGAGGCTATTTTTAAATTAGATTGCGCAAGTTAGACTTATTCTTCTAGTGCAGTTTAGAAATAAAAGAGACTGATGCTTTGAATTTTAACGTTTTGGGAAGCACCCTTACTACCAATTATGCAAACTCCGCGCATGCATACGGCTTTGTGCCTACATATATGTCTACATACTTAAGTTTGTATGTAAATACATATGTATATATTAACTCAATTGTTGCAACTGGTTTTGATATTCGTAGATGGTTTTAGGCATAGGTATAGTAGCCTATTTTGATAAAACAGCATGGCGAAAATTTGAAAAAATACTGAAATCATGTTAGCTGGGACCGTTGATAACTGATGAACATATATGCATATATGTATGTACAATATACATATCGTCGTCTAAAGTACAAAACCGCGTATCATCATTCTGCAAAACCACGTAACTGACATTTGCTGCCAAAAATTGGATTTGCTCACACAAGCTCTTGGCTCAATCCTTATCCATTCGTCATGAAATATACTAGCCAGAAATGCGATGGCTTTATAAAAAAGAGAACTGTAATGTGGCTTATTCCACATTGCCGTTACCTACTGGGGTGTACCAGTTGCCGTCGGATTTGCGGAGCCCTGGCGCTCCGCCGGCGCTGATGCCGGCCAACGCCTGCATGGCACGGAGCCCTAGCGCTCCCTGGTGCTGCTGCCTTGAGTGCGGAAATTCCGTGCTTCTGTTGTCCGGGCACGGGCACTTTATTAAAAAAGATTTACTCACCCGCTGGCTCGAGTGATGGCTTGTAGCCAATGTCCAAAAATTTAATCAATTAATAAGTTACTTCTTAACGTTTTAAAAGGCACGTATAGAATGACGCTCATTTATTCTTCACTTTTACCTTAAACCTAGCTGCTATTATACATAGAACAGTGTTGCATTTTTAATATCGTAAATTCTTAATTTTAAGATAAGCTTAGGGGGAATTCATACAAGGTGATTTGTAGTAATTTGTAGGGC
>NW_023458571.1:5245528-5290546 GCF_013731165.1 Rhagoletis pomonella
GGCGTGTGGCTTTGTTGTTGTTAGTGACTTATTCTGATATACTACAAAGGTAACTTGAAGCGACTTGAAGTTTGCATTTTATTTACTGAAATTGAATGAGCTACAACACTGTATACTAATTTTTTTCTAAAAACTGTTATTCAAAATTTTGATGAAAGTTTGTATCATTTTTTTTTAAGTTTTGCAAAAAGTTTGAAAATTGTATGCATATGGTCTTTGTTAAAATATGAAAAATATTTTCGTGAAAAATTAACGAGCAACTTATTATTTAAAACATTGCGAACATCGTAAAACAATCACTGTACTAATAACTATTTTCACTATGTGTAACTACACATGCATACATACATATGTAGGTATGTAAGTATATCTATTAAATTTAAAACAAAGAGCTTTAATAAGTTATATTACACTAATATTATTTATGAATTTCAACATTTCACTTAATATTACATCCAAAATTACTTGTACAAGTGCTATGTAAAAATATTTGTCATCCAGAAGCGAGCACCCGCTCGTGGGTGTCACCATTATATTGTTATAACATTAGAACTACTTTATCTCTAAACATGAAACTTTCCCAAAAATTTCCATATATATTTTTCTATAATGCTGCATAAAAAAAAAATTTTAACTTCATAACACAACTTTTGCACTTGTAAAAACCACCTCCTTAATTTCTATAAAAAGTTAAAATATCCGCCATTTTGTTTCTAATAAGTATTAAGAAGTGTAGCTAGACTCATATTTAGAATAGTATCTAGTTCATGGGCGTAGCCAGGTAGGGCCAGGGGGGTGCTCGAGCCCCCCCTAACTTTCAAATTTTCCTTATATATATATAAAATAGAACCCTGAAATGCCAGCTTAAAACAGTCTTCTCGCCCCCACACATAAAATCGGCTCCTTTACTTGTGCAGAATGTTGCTCACTCTACAGTTTCTAGCTATGTTAGTAGTAAAACTAAAAATTCTTCATACTAAATATTGGTAGAACTTTTTACGCTGATTTCAACGATACCAAATTTATTTGGCGCAGGTAAAAAACAAAGAAGATATAAGAGGTTTATTTGCTTTGTTAGTTAGATTTCTAATTATCACTTAATTCTTAAAACCCAAAAGTAGATTATGATAAAATATGTATTACGAATTAAAGATAATAGCTTGTACTTTCTAAATTATATACATTTCTTTACCATTAATCCTGCAGGTTTTTTCCAAAAAGTTATTTCATGAAAAAATAACATTTATTCGTTTTTTAGTGGTTTTGGTTTAAATATATAAAAACCAATTTCAATTATGTATACCAGCTAAAAGATAAATTGATTATTTTTATGGTGACGTTATTAGTTCTTTAATCGGTTATGTGGTTCATAAGATATTAATATTAAAAAAATCAAAACATGTATCTTTAACCTTCTAAAACGTCTTTATATTTGACTTGCGCTAAATAATTTTGACATGGCTGAAATGAGCGTAAAAAGTTCTATTGATCTGCATTTTTCATTTTTGCATAGCTGAACGGTCGGTATTCTATAATTTGTTCCAGGAAATGACGAATAACTTAAATTAAAAATCTATATTTTTACGTATTGTTTAGTATTTCCATTAAAAAATCAATTATATTGCAAATTCACATAGAATTATTAATACACATTTTGCTTCTAATTGTATACTTTGCGCACTTTTTTAGTACCTTTCTACTATCGGGCACACCAACACAGTCTCATTTTGTCGTGGTAATAGTGCGTCGTGCTCAGATATGGTTGCCACGTTTTTATGAATGTACTAAAACTGGTATTTTTCGTTCATGTGTGTTTTGCCCTATTTTGCTTATACGTATAGTGAAATAATGAATCGTGGAAGTTTTTAGTAACTAATACTATTCCTTTATAGAAACTTTTCCATATGAAAATTTTAATACTTGTAAAATTTTAAAAAATTCAAATAGGTTTAACTCATTTGTTTAATACCTGGACACAATTTTATTGGAATCTAATCTTTGAAAGGCTGGTCGGCCAGATGATTTCGGTGTTTACATTTTATTATTTTCATACAAATAGGAGTTTAGTGCTAAAAATAGAATATAACTTATCAATATAATTCATTAAATATTTTTGCGTATAAACCAGCATTTAAATTTCTATATCGATTTCTTTAGATAGAAGCAAATTATTCTAAAATAGGGCATGCAATTTGTGCACTTTTTTATAAAAATCATGGAACTTATTACAAAATTATTGAATGTTGGTCAGCAAGCAGCTCATTTTATATATTTTTTTAATTTATACTACATGAAAAATACAGTTTGGTTATATTAAAAATACGTAGGCATAACCGCATAACGGATATTGCGGCTTGTTGAAAGTTCTTTGAACAATAAACTCTAGTTCTTATATAGGGTCGCACTATTTTGTGTTTGAATCGTCGCAAATGCATGCAAACACCAATCTAAAAAAAACACACCACTTTTGGCTTTGGGGATTTTTTCTAAATTTTATTTGCAAAATGTTGCAAGCGCGTGCTAAAATTACGAAGAAAAACAATTCACAGCCTAGCATAAAGTTACCTTGGTGAAATCTGCAAGCAGACTGAATCGAAATTCGCTGCTTTGCTTCTGTGTACCAGTGATGGAAAATCAATATTTAAAATTTGCCTAATTTTTCCGAAAAAATGTGCCTAAATGCAGGTCAATGTGCCAATAAATTAAAAGTCGTCGATAGGTACCATTTCCTTTATAATATATATATATATACAATACTTATTGCATATTAGAAATACAGAAGTTCACGGAAACCTTTTCTTATATGCATTCATTCTTTTATGAAAAGTACGCTCAATAGAAAAATCCTTTTTATATACCCTTTAATTTATGCCTACTCTATGTTTAAAAAGATGTATTTTATTACTGAATAGTACTCCATATTTCTATCTTTATTTTAGCAAATGGAACAATATTAACAAGTATTTCAATGTTTTAATGAATTATCACAAAAATTAATGGGAAAATATAGCTTTACAGAACAAAAAACATATACGTACAACACTTTTCACGAAAATAGCAGCGCGGTATATTGAAAAATTTTAACAACTTAATAATCTTTTATGTAATTTTTAACTTTTTTATAAAAATATAGTCAATTCAACAACCAAAATCGTAAAACTCAAAGTTTCAAACTTTCTACAAAAAAAATGCATTGAAATTTGAAACTTTGTTGTCAGAATTTTTAGAAAACTTTCGAATATGTATAATAAAGTACACGTTTAAAGTGGCTAGGAATTCGCTTTGATTTTTAATATTTTTTTATTTTTTTTTGCATTTCTTTATACATATTGTTAATTGTATGTTCAAAGAAAGAGTATTCTTTATATATGTATGTAGAAGAAAAAGTGCAGCACCTTCAACAAAAAAAGTTCCCAAAAATTAACGCGATTTTGAGCCATTTCATACTACCACTTTATTATACTAAAATTGAATGGACTATAAAACTGCATACCCGAAAGTACTTATGTAGTTAAAAAAAAATACGTATGAACAAAAATCGTCGTTAATCTTTAACCCTGCATTGTAAAAATACAAAGCATCAGTATATTTTATTGCTAAAGTATTTGCAGATTAAATGTCCAACCGTTTTTATAGCCAACTTATACCTGTTTTTGTTTAAATTCAATTTTTAAATGAAACAATGCGCCCAACGCAAGCTGAAGAATGTGACAAAGACAGTGTCCCCTGCGCGATATGAAACACATTTGGAAACATCAACTCATTCAACTAATTTCTCAGACAACCTGCATAGTCAGCTAATGCTCTATATTCTTGATTGATGGCTTCTGCATTTATCGTTCCGGCTTCAGGAAATAACTTTATACGTATAGGTACAATATTATTCGTATCGCCAGAGTTTACTGCCTTTGGCTCGAAAGCCGAAACGGCTTTAAAAAGTTTCATTACCAAGATTCTCTTTCTTAAATCTTGACAAAATTTAACATTTAATTGTAAAGCATTTAATTAAAAAATTTTAATTTCAGTTTCTGTAAAATTTTCTTTAGGAAGAATTATTTTCGCTTTTGTTTAACAAAAAATATGTATCTAAAATGAGTATATGATTATTTAAATCTTACACATATATTAAATGAGATTCAATATTGCTTTAGAGATGAAATCGCAACAAATTCGTTTAAACAAAAATTGTGAGCGTATATGCAGAATGTGAATAAGAGCTTCTTCTGCTTATCTATCTGCTTTATATCATGTATCAATTTAAGCATGTACGATAAAAAAGGAGAAAAAATATATTTTTAATAGCGGGTCCGAAAGAAATATTAGTTGCATTGAGTTATGCCAAAATAGTGCGGAAAATCAGCCGATTGTGCTTAAGGTGCCGGTTGCTTCCGAAAGGGCCGAAAATGGCACAATGCACACTCATTTTCCATCACTGCTGTGTACGTATACGAACTGAACGCGGGCTAGAGAGCAAAAATTGCCCAGCTCTGGTTTAAAACAACACCATTAATATTTCCTGCAAACACATATCGATTTACATATTTTATCTCGCTTCCAACACAGAATCGTTTTCGTACAAAATTACGCAAAAAAGCTGTAAATTTTTTACTCGTTAGTTTTAGGCATGCCATTGCGAATTTCGAAAGTTCGAAAATACAATTCGGATTGCAGCATACTATTTCATACCATTCATAGCAAAATCCGAATACGAAAGAGTTGCAGTATAGGGGTGTTAGAGAAGTGACCATTTTTGGGCCTTAATCAAACTACGCCTAATCCATGATGCAATAATACAGGTGTTATCAGTTGGCAACTTCTCGCTCTGATTCCGCCATATTGACTGCCTTAGGTGAGACGATGTTACTTCTTTAACAATTCTTTGCCTAATAATATAGTTGAATATTATTTTATTTTTTCTCAGTATACACATTTTTTTTCTTAAAAAGGTATTTTATCTCATTTTATTTCATTTCATTACGAATATACTATATAGAAGCAAATTTTGTTAAGGAAAAAATGTGAAATCTTATATTTTTCCCCCAAAGGGGGCTTAATTTCTTCCCGTTTTTCTTCTCGTTCTACTGAGCTAAGGCAGTGTCAAATCGATCTGTCACAATTAGTATCCATATCCCATCATTATATATTAGGAATTATGGGACTCGGTGACTTATAGCCCATTTCCACCTAAAGCTTAACTGGACTTAAGAGATGAGGCAATGTCAAATAACGTTAACATGGGGGGATTAGCAAAATGTATTTCTTACTTTTTGCTTTCTTACATTCGACTGCTTGTACTTAATATGAGCCATTAGCCTCTTCAAGTTGTAATCTCCTCTTCCAATAGGCATTAACTGCAGTTAAGGCTTGGTGGAAATGAACTCTTACTCTGAAATAAGGTGCACTAAGGTCTTCAGCGCCGGAGCGTCTTAATTTTTTCGCAACTTGACACTCGTTGTGCAAATTCAGCCGCCGGAGGGGCAGAAGTTTTCAGTTTAAAATAGTTAATTATTTTTACATAATGCACTCGGAAAGCAGCACTTTTTGTTTTGGTGATTCACGGACTTTGAAAATACACTTTTTCTCCCAAATAGGTAAATTAATTTTATCTCAAAATACGTTGAAACTCTAAATCAGAGGTTCCCAAGCTTATGTTTCTTGTAGACCCCTTTCACAACTTTACCGGTTTCGGTGGACCCCCTCATTTCTAACATATTCCCAAAGCTCGTCAAAAAATATGAAGATTATATCTAACGATGTAATTTTGCATCGCGGGTAAGTTTCAAAACTAAATTCGGAGTGGCAAAAATAAAAAAAATATATCTTCTTGTGTTCTATTTATTAAAATAATGTAATTACCAGGGAACGGATTTTATGGAAATTGCCTTTTTTTCTGCTAAAGAGATAGAGTATATTCGATTAAGAATGTCCACGATTTAGCTTTCCCTGATTCCATATATACACATTTGAAGTTGCCTTTTTTGCCTTTTTTAAGATATTTGCCTTTTTTTGCATTTTCTACCTTTAAAAAAGTGATTATAGCATTTACAATTTTTTTTTTAAGATTAAAAAATATTCACATGCCCATGCGTCATATAGAAGCACAGGGACCTCTTGCCAAATTGTTGTTGAAAAAATTCAAAGCCGTTTTCTCAGCTAACGTAGGCTTGAAGACAATAAGGGGTGTGGATAAAATTGTAAAGGGGGAGGAAAGCGCCCTTATTTCTGATAATATGAACGTTTCAAACGTTCCATATTTAAATTGGGCTTCAGTTGTATCAACTTACGTCGAGCGCACATTTAGTACATTCAAGGCTTTTCTTCGCGAAAATCGAATGAAAATGCTGCCAGAAAACTTCAAAATGCATCTTGTGGTTCAATGTTACTACAACTGTACAGATTAAAGTTTTATGAGTTAGAAACTCGAAAGGATAAAATAGTCAAAGATTCAAAGAACAAATTTTTCATATAATGAAACTAGTTCATAGTTTTTCTCTTTTTACTTGTAATATAAGCATTTCTAAAATAAATATATTTTTTGATTGTTCTTCGTATTTTCTGTCTTTTTTTAGTGCGTTATTTTGCTTTTTTTGCAATACCTTTTTTTTGCCTTTTCCTGCCATTTTAGCTATTTTGTTTTGCCTTTTTTTGCCTGTTCTGCAATACATGGTGCCTTTTCCTGCCTTTTTCGCTATTTGATTTTGCCTTTTCCAGCCTATTTTGTTACTTTATTTTGCCTTTTTTATAGGTTTTTAGGTCCTAAAAATCCGTTCCCTGGTGATTACACACTTGCAGTTTTAAAAAAACAGAGCTCGTAAAGCCATGAAAGAACTATTTCGCTCTGAGGAGTTATATTTTTTAAGAGCACTAAATAAACTCCTCACATGTTCGGCTCACTCATGAACTTGCATAGTTTATTTGTGTTGACGGTATCATTTATTTTTAACGCTCCGAGCTTTAAAGTGATGCGAAAAATATCCGTCACTCGCCTTTCTAAAACACAAAACTTGAAACAACAAAGCTGCTAAGCTTTTTACGCCAAACCTCAAATTCAGAAACTAACAAAAAAGAAATAACCGAATCTAGATAAATAGATGATAAACAAACAAGCAAGCAAGAAGCTCAAGAGGTGTTTCACCGTCTGATACTCTTAAAAGCAGGAAGTGGGGAGTGCTTATAACTGGTGGCCGATCGTGGAATACGTGGTCTAAGCCAACTGCGGCCAAAGGGTCAGATGTCTCATTTCCAGGCACTCCCAAGTTGCCCGGCACCCAGAGTAAAGCAAGCTCGTTATCTTTACCAACATAATTTAGCCGAAACTTGCATTCCCGAACTAGTGTGGAAGTACTTAGATAGAGAGCTAGCGAATGCCTCAAGTGCAGCTTGGCTGTACCTCTAGACACGTTAACTCCTTCCCCTCCACCTATTTTCCACCACGTAGTCTATGGCCTTGGGGATTGCGAATACCTCAGCCTGGAAGACCGAAGCATATTCCCAAAGTTAAAAAGTGAAGCTTATCCCCATTAACTTTAAAAAATACTTCAGATCCTGACCCTGAGTCTGTTTTGGAGCCACCAGTGAAGATTCGACAATGTACGAGTGCGGGCTCAGTGCTGTAATCAAACCAGCATTCCCCCTCAGGTAGGGATGCTAACGATGAATGGATATTTTTGAAGCATCGATAATATCGGTTCAAAATTCGATGTTTGTCAATTATGTTTACAATTTCCTAAAACCGCTAAATTGACGATATATCGGAGTCAGTTTCAACGATGTTTTAACATCGACTTTAGTGTGTGAAATCCGAGTTTACTCGTAGCTTCCAGTATTAAGAATGCTAACCGTATCCTTAAAAATGGACGAGACTCCCGTTAGAATTTTAACTAAAAAATTAGGCTTTGAAACTTTAGGCTAATGAACTTAAGGCGTTATGCATTTTTATTTTCATAGGAAGGGTAAAGGAAGACTAATTAAATGGAGGGAAATACATCCATATATATGTAGGTATTTCTGTCATTGAATTACGGAGGCTACACTGATTGGGATTGAAAAGTCTAAAATTTCCGTGTGACTAGGAGCTAACAAATTGTGATACATCGGAAACAATCGATGTATCGATGTTTTATGGCGATGCTTTTTTAACATCGATTTTCATTTGTCCCAGCAATGGGTTGTGCGCTGGGTTTGGGACCCGCCACGTAAAAACCACTTCCAGTGAAGAAGCAAGGCAAAGCCTCGGATGAGACCCCCCCCTTATGATGACGACCACGGCAAACGTTTAAAGGACTACGATTTGAGGGCATGCACCTGGAATATCCGGACCCTTAATGGGAAAGGTGCCTCTGCCCGGCTGGTTGATGTCCTCGTAAGGACAAAAGCAGACATCACGCGAGAAAAGGATCGACACTCACCACCTATTTGTCGACTTTAAAACCGCTTTTGACAGCACTAAAAGGAGTTGCCTATACACCGCTATATCTGGATTTGGCATGCCCTCAAAACTCATACGGCTGTGTAAAATAACGTTGAGCAATACCACCAGCTCCGTCAGAATTGGGAAAGACCTCTCCGAGCCGTTCGCAACAAAACGGGGTTTCAGACAGGGCGACTCCCTTTCATGTGACTTCTTTAATCTGATGTTGGAGAAGATAATAAGAGCTGCAGAACTGAACCGCTCAGGAACATTTTACTACAAGAGCGTGCAATTGCTGGCTTATGCCGATTATATCGACATCATCGGTAACAAAAACCGCGAAGTCTGTTCTGCCTTTTCCAAGTTGGATAGGGAAGCAAAGCGAATGTGTCTGGTGGTACACGAGGACAAGACGAAGTATCAAACAAACAGTCAGCACACTCGCGCCTTGGCACCCACGTCACTGTTGACAGTTACAATTTCGAGAAAGTAGAGAATTTCGCTTACTTGGGAACCAGCATTAACACCGATAATAATGTCAGCATTGAGATCCAACGCAGAATCACTCTTGCCAACAAGTGCTACTTTGGACTGAGTAGGCAATTGAGGAGTAAAGTCCTCTCTCGACGTACGAAAACCATGCTCTATAAGTCACTCATCATGCCCGTGCTAGTATATGGCGCAGAAGCATGGACAATCACAACATCCGATGAGGCGGCTCTTGGAGTGTTTAAGAGAAAGATTTTGCGGAAGATCTACGGGCCTTTACGCGTTGGCGATGGCGAGTATCGCAGACGATGGAACGATGAGCTGTATGAGCTTTACAACGATATGGACATAGTGCAGCAGTTCTGCTGGCTTGGCCATGTCGTTCGAATGGACACCGACGCTCCAGCTCTGAAAGTATTTAATTCGGAACCCGCTGATGGTAGCAGAGGAAGAGGGAGGCCCCCACTGCGATGGAAAGAACATGTGAAGAAGGACTTGGCTTCACTTGGCGTTTCCAATTGCCGTCAGTTGGCACAGATGAGAAACGACTGGCGTGCCTTGCTGAACTCGGCCAAAATCGCTTAGGTGGTTACAGCGCCAAAAAATAAGAAGAAGAAGTTCATTTCTCCGATGCATCGTAATATCGATGTATCGATGTTACTCCCCAAACTCTGCATCCCTTCCCTCAGGGAACTCTGTCTGCCTAGAATCTCTTCAACAAAGGTAATGGGTGGCGTACTATCCTCTAGCATTGAAAAGACACAAGTGCTCAAATATCGCCTCAATCAGTGTTATACCAACATCCATTTCCTTTTAGTCTGCAGGTGGCATTTAAGGCTTCATCACGCATGATGACACAAAGTGACGCTAAGAGCCCTATTCCGCCACACTGACAAAACTCACCGCGATGACAATTGATACACAAATGACAATTGCAACTTTTTGGTATTCGCAGCAAAATTCAAAAGCTCGAATCATGCCAATTGTCATTTTTATTGTCATGACCTTTTGGGCAGGTAACAAGGCAAAAACATATGTTTGTGTTGATATAAAAAGTGCGGCGATTTAATAAATTTCACTCTGCAATGTAGCTGATTTTTCCACGCCGCTAATGTCTGCGAAATAATGTGTGTATGCAAATGTATTCATGCATAAATGAAAGTTATAAATACATACATATGTATGTATGTAAATATACAAAACTTACATCTTTCCACTTTGCTACGGAGCGGGTGGGACCACGCATGGCGTTTAGGCTGTCAGCCATCTGCGTCCATATCGATTGCATCAGTTTTGGGGAGAACGGATTATTTTTTCCTTTTTGTAGCTGCGGATGCTCCCTACAAAACTGCACATAAAATTGCAGCTACTCCTGCGTCGTCCGCTCATATTTTGCACGTCTAAAATGTTTATAAATCTTATAAATATACGAATTTATCTATTTCACACAAATACTCACTTTTCTGGTGTTTCACCGCTCATAGTTTTTGCAAATAATAGCGTTGACTAGCTGTTTCTACAACAATAAACTTTTCACCATGCATGGTAAGTTGACAAAAGCTTTTCGCTTGTAATTTTTTTGTCAGGAATGCCAACGTGCAACGACAATGACAAAATCACGACAATGAAGGATGATCATTCTATTGCAAAACCGGAATAGGGCTGTAAGTTCACCAGTGCGTCAAGGGCACTATACACCACTCAAAAAAATTGAAGTTAATTAAATAGGCTATCAATTAACCATTTTGGTTTTTTACTATCGAAACCAGATACATTTTCGTGGACCCCCACTTACAACTCGTGGACCACCATATTTTTTTCATGCGACCGTAGAGCCCTGTCAGGTCTCCAGTGGACCTCTGGGGGTCCACCCAGACCACTTTGAGAATCACTGCTCTAAATAATACTGAACATGCTAAATGGTGAAAGATGCAATTTACCCAATTAGCCCAATTACTTTTACCATTTCTAAAGCTTCGAAAACCTTAAAATACAAACCACAGATACGCATATAAATAGTGTATATATACGGTGACCATTCGTACTGTATTATACGGGTCAGTCCTTTTTTTTCGCCAAATGTTCTGTATTTATTTTATTCTCCCGTATTTGTCCCGTGTTTGGAATTTTGGCGCCCTAAGAGCTTATTAAAATGACATGCCTATGAACCAGGTTTTATTTTTAAATCTGGACACATGTGATTCGAATAGAGGAGCACATATGCAGATGGTTTCTGATAGGGATGTACTGGATAGAGATTTTGCCGGATAACCTGATTCCGGATACCATGTAAAAAATAAGAGCCGGATTCGGATATTCGATCGGATACCCGGTAGACTGCTGCCCTTAATAAATTTCGCAATGTTGTTATATACGGTTTTTTTTTGTTTAGCGACATGCTTATAAACAGATTATTTGAGTTTTCGAGCTGAACCATCCAATTCGTAATTAAGAATACAAAATTTCTCCTCTGAAATCCAAGTTTAAAAAATCCTGTATTAAAAAGAAAACTTATCCGTCCGGAACCCTGATTTATTGTATATGTTTGGAAAATAGAGGAGAAACGCCAAAGGCAAAAGATAAACAACAATGAACGCTTTTATACATGCTTACATATCGTCCCACTTCCCGTATTATCCTGTAATGCTTAATTGCTGCAATATTTTGCGCCCCAAGAGGCAAAACTTTTTTTCCGACATCAGTAAATCTAAATCCTGGGTTTGATGGTGAATTAAATCGAGAATATAAATCAGTTCGCATTCCCAATATGCACAAGGCATACATTTTTCCAATTTTTTCCAATCTTGGAGAAATTATTAATTGTCAAGTGGATAGACAACATTTTTCTCCAACATTTTCCCAAGGTTTGACTAAAATTTGAATAAATTATGAATTCAATTTGATATCCAAGCTTTTCTCAAGTGGAGAACTCAGATTATTTTGCATACAAAAAATTTGCCCTTTTGTTTGAGAATGGCTTGGTGTACACTTCAAAACCAATATTGGAAATTAAAATATGTATCGGTTCGCCGCTTGACCTCCAACCCAAATGTTTATTGGGTTGGGCAGCCGTTGAAACGCATTGAAAAGGCAGAACTCTAGTGAAAGCTTCTATTGAAGAACGGGCTCACCAGGATATTAGGAAATGCTTTAAGGAAATCGCCAACTGATGTGATGTGGATAGCCAAACAATGGGTAGACAAGGCAGCGACCGTACAAGAAGCGTAGTCGCAAAGAATTTACAAATTTGTTTACACTGGCAATGAAGTACCTCTGCGCACCACATTCCCCAATGAACTGAAAAAGGTGTTTCGGGTAGCATTTATCTTGAAAATAGAAATAGGTTGTTGCCCGATAATGCGGAAATGCTTATTTTCATAATGAAATATTAACAAATTTTTAACTCTTATTACTAGGGCTAGGAATCTCATGTAAATGCACGTTTTTATTGCACATCTTTAAGTGGAAATGGTTAAGTTATCTTCCCTTTAAAATGGCATTCAATCGTTAGTGCATATTTTGCAGTAGATGCATGGTTTTGCATATTTACTGGGCTTATTTTCGTATAAATACTTTACAATAATTGCATTTGGTTTCTGTATATTTCTGCTTTGTAATTTAGTGCGACATCTCTTGACTAAGAAATTACCTATGTCTATTTTTCCCCCAAATATTAATCTGGCCTACTGTATTTAATTGTCAGTGTTTCTATTTTCACAAGAATGCGACTGTCAAGCAGACCTAATATTACGAAAATATTTTTAATTGCATATTTATTTGCTTGTAGCGCGTATTTTCGATTTTTTAAGTGCATGACATAGAACTATTAAATTTGATTATGTAATTACGAAAAAAAATCTGAACTAGATTTTTAAATTTAATCTTCTTTAATCGAAATCCGGAAATCCGGCCGGATTTTAGCCAGTAGCCTGCCATATATTCGGAAAACAGAAAACAAGATAAGCCGGATTCCGAATATCTACCGGATACCCAGCACATCCCTTGATTCTAAATTTATAATTTTGCGTAGAAAAACTGGGTAAATATTTGTGAGTATGAAGTAAAATTAGATGGTAATGATTATTCTTCAAATTTCTAAAAGAAATGTCACTAGTATTTAGCTTTTCAATGGTTTTAAGAAGGCCAGAATCTTGTAAAAGTAAAGGAGTTCTCAAAGATGGATGGGAAGTGGAACCCTTCAAAGGTACTCTTAGCAAATCAGTTCCGGATGCTATTCACTGCATTGCGCTTGGCCGAAAAATCTGAAAATAATCTCTTTCTTCAAAAGTATTTAGTCGGTTATTTTCATAATGTTTCCCTGCCTAGGTTAGGTAGGTTATAGTGCCAGACTCACGAAGGGGTCTCACTTAGACATTCAATTGTCCATTGTGATACAACATTATACAAATTCTTAGAACGGTAACTGTACTAAAACTAAGAGAAGCGCTGGGTGCTCACAACAAAGTTCCGCAGATAGCTGATGTCCTGGCGTGACGATCTTGAGTCGCACTGCGTGGGTTCCTATAGGACAATGTCCGGTCAGTACACCTGTAAGAATCGAGAGCTGGCGGTTAGCCCGAACACTAAGTATAAAGTTACGGAAAAATGTTCTACAAATTTGTGATGTTACAACTGAATATTTATGTGCTGCTTTCACAAAAGATCGAAAAATATATGTTAAATAAAGATGCTGATGCTTTTGTGGAAAAAAATTGCCAAAATTATTTTTTGTCCCGTATTCGGCTGCCATAAATATGGTCACCATATGTATATGTAGTACTTTTAAGGATTATGTTAGTTCCAACGCGAAATTATACAAGCTAGTGTTACCAGAGGGCCAAACATCGACTCGGACCACTATCTTGTTGTAGCCAAGATACGCACCCGCCTCTGTGCAGCAAAAAATGTGCGCCCAACAATGCAAGGAAAGCTTAACGTCGAAAAGCTGCAATCGCAACAGACGGCCAATTTATTCGCCACTCGACTCACACACCTGCTCTCTGAGAGCACTCTTCAACAATCCGACGTACGCGAGCAGTGGAACCACATTTCCCGATCATTAAGTACCGCCGCCGAAGAAGTAGTTGGATTTCAGCGAGCCCGAAAGAACAACTGGTACGATGAGGAATGTCAAGAAGCCGCAGAGAAAAAAGATGCCGCCTACAGGGCCACGCTGCGATCGGGCGCAACGCGACCCATGTGGGACCGTTATAGGGAACTGAAGAAGGAAGCGAGACGTATTTGCCGCAATAAGAAGAGAGAGGCCGAAATACGTGAGTGCGAAGAGCTTGAGATGCTGGCCGACAGGAAGAACGCCCGAAAATTCTACCAGAGGGTTAGGCGACTTACGGAAGGTTTCAAGACCGGGGCGAACTCCTGTAAGAACAACAATGGCGACCTACTGACCGATGTCCAGAATATACTTAAATTGTGGAGGGAACACTTTTATAACCTACTGAATGGTAGCAGCGCTGAAAGTAGTGAGGAAGACGAACCCGAGTCCCCAGTCGATGATGATGGAGTAGCTGTCCCACCGCCTGACTATGACGAGGTACGAATAGCGATTACGCGGCTGAAAAACAACAAAGCTGCTGGAGCTGACGGCCTGCCAGCCGAGCTATTCAAGTACGGCGGCGAGGAGCTGATGAGGTGCATGCATCAGCTCGTATGCAGAATATGGTCAGATGAACGCATGCCCGACGACTGGAATTTAAGTGTGCTCTGCCCAATCCACAAGAAAGGCGACCCCGCCATACGCGCCAACTACCGCGGAATTAGCCTTCTAAGCATAGGTTACAAGGTCTTATCGAGCGTATTGTGCGAAAGACTGAAGCCCACCGTCAACGAGCTGATTGGACCTTATCAGTGTGGCTTTGGACCTGGAAAATCCACCATAGATCAGGTATTCACAATACGCCAAATCTTGGAAAAGACCCGCGAGAATAGGATCGACACACACCATCTATTTGTCGATTTCAAAGCCGCTTTCGACAGCACGAAGAGAAGTTACTTTATGCCGCGATGTCTGAATTTGGTATCCCCGCGAAACTAATACGGCTGTGTAAAATGACGTTGAGCAATACCACCAGCTCCGTCAGAATAGGGAAGGACCTCTCCGAGCCGTTTGATACCAAACGAGGTTTCAGAGAAGGGGACTCCCTTTCGTGTGATTTCTTTAATCTTATATTGGAGAAGATAATAAGAGCCGCAGAACTGAACCGCTCAGGCACAATACTTTATAAGAGCGTACAATTGCTGGCGTATGCCGACGACATCGATATTATCGGTAAAAACAAGGGCTACGTCTGTTCTGCATTCTCGGGATTGGATAGAGAAGCAAAGCGAATGGGTCTGGTGGTGAACGAGGACAAAACGAAGTATCTCCTGTCAGCACACAAACAGTCAGAGCATACGCGTCTTGGCACCCACGTCACTGTTGACAGTTACAAGTTTGAAAAAGTAGACGACTTCGTTTATTAACACCAATAATAATGTCAGCCTTGAAATCCAACGGAGAATCACTCTTGCCAACAAGTGCTACTTTGGGCTGAGTAGGCAATTGAGAAGTAAAGTCCTCTCTCGTCGTACAAAGATCACACTCTATAAGTCACTCATCATGCCCGTGCTGGTGTATGGCGCGGAAGCATGGACAGTGAAAGCATCTGATGAGGCGGTTCTTGGAGTTTTCGAGAGAAAGATTCTGCGAAAGATTTACGGACCTTTACGCGTTGGTGATGGCGAATATCGCAGACGATTTAACGATGAGCTGTATGAGCTTTACAACGATATAGACATAGTGCAGCGAATTAAAATTCAGCGGCTCCGCTGGCTTGGCCATGTCGTTCGGATGGACAGAAACGCTCCTGCTCTGAAAATATTCAACGCGGGCCGCGATGCTGGTAACAGAGGAAGAGGAAGGCCTCCTCTGCGTTGGAAAGACCAGGTGGAGAAGGACTTGGCTTCACTTGGCATTTTCAATTGGCGTCAGTTAGCACAGAAGAGAAATGACTGGCGTGCTGTTTTGGACTCGGCCAAAATCGCTTAGGCGGTTACAGCGCCAAATAAGAAGAAGAAGAAGTGTTACCAGAGCATCTAGACCATCATACAAATATTTAAAGGTAGTTTCAATTCTTCTTATCCGCCATTGCTCCCATTTGACGTAAACTGTGCTTTTGACGTTTTCTTTTAAATTGAAGCTACCATATTCTTTCAAGAAACTAAAAAGTGTTTTTTTACTTAAAAAAAATATTCCAAAATTACTTCAAGGAATATATTTTGAGCATCATTTTATGGCGAGCTCTTAGTGGTTTATTTCTAAAATTAATTATAAAACGGAACGCTAATAAAATACTCCAATTACATTGCGTAATGCACATGGATAATCTATTTGTTTATGTAATTATTTTCGTCATTATTTAATACAATTAGCTGCATATTTCGGGATGGCCACGTGCATGGTAACTTCACCAAGGTGTTGTTTGCATGTTCCAAGAGCGTTTCTGCGGAAAGTTTTCAGCCTCGGGACGGATGTGCCCAATCTAAGCGAAACGCTGCACCAGCAGCAGTAGAGCGAGTAGTTTATCTGTCTATAAACTATAACAAGGAGCTCTAAGAATTTGTAAATTTTTTACCTCCCTCTAAGTTTATGCTTCCATAGTGCTTTCATTGACGATAAGCTACTTTTTAACTATTCCTTTGTCCATATGTCTTCTAAAAAGGATCCAAATTAAAGCAACATCGTAATTTCTATAATAATACCTCATGGAATACTGCATATAATCGTCGCCTGGGTAAAAGATTGTCGTAAGCGCCATTTTGACGATTTTTAGTTCTAGATGCAGTTATATGTGACCTGGTCTACGAAAAGGGAGCTTACGTGCGAAAACTAGTTTTCTGTGAAACAGCTGTTAAAAGTAAGCAACTCGTTTCGTCAGTTTCTCATTATCTCGTTAATTGTTCTCCGCGCCGGACGTCCAGTAAGTGTTGTTGTTGGTCCAGTAAGTGTTGTTGTTGGTCGGAATATTATTATAGTTCATCGTGTAAGTTGCTAGTGTGGAACATTTAAAAAAGTAACACTTTCTCTACATTTTTAGTACACTTCTAAGCAAGTTAGGATTTTCTGCTTTTAACCACGTGAAAAAGCATCTCATCTTCCATCCGAATCAACCAAAAAGTGAAAATTGATTTTTTGACACCTAAGCCCCCTTTCCGTAGACCAGGTCACATATATTTTGCAATAATGTCTTTTGCTTGGTGTTATCAGTTTTTAGATATCTCCTTTAGTTTCCGAGTTATTGACTGCAACTTTTTCGATAATTTAGTAAAAATTTAGTTGGTGATGGTGTCATATTAAACTAATCAGTATCCTAAAAATGGCGTCCTCCATCTTTGAATTTCTCCTTTAGTTTCTGAGATATTGAGTTAAAAGTGTCGTTTATTTGGTAGAAATTTTGATAACATTTTGTCGTATTTCATACAAACTGGCTGCCAAATTGTGGACAAATGACGCTTACGACAAAATTTGACTAAAGAAAATCCTTTATATAATCAAAACTAATTAACAATAAACATTGAAAAATAAATAATTTGAGAATTTTGTGAACTAGTAACATTTTCAGAGACTTTGGAGAAAATCTATCTTCGCGTTTTTGAGAAATTACATTCCAAACTTCAATTGCGATTTCCCACAACCTGCCGAAATTAACATACGACAATCTTTTACCCAGGCGACGTAATGCCAAATTTGTTTGGGGTAAGGTAATTTAAGGTATTTTAAATTAATACTCACTACTGTGCTAATATGATGAATTAAGTAAACTTACCTTGCGTGTTGTTATTTTTAATGCACAAAAAATTCCTTTCCAAAACAATAATTTGTTGAGGTGGCAGTGATACTCGAGCAACTTACGAAAAGTATCAAAAAATTCAAAAAATTTCGAAGTGAAGCTACCTTCTTTTTTTGTATCATAATCTAGACCAGTCATGCCCAGCGCAGGGCACTTGCATATGGAATTCCGCCAGCGCAGAGCACTTGCTTATGGAGTTCTGCCGACGTTGGGCATGACCAGAGAGTGTGTTAGTGTATCCAGTTCATTCCCTGCAGGGAAACCGCAGACTAGGGAATCAAATTTCTAGTTCCGTACTAAGTCTTTGTTGTCAAAAAGGAACTAGTCCGATAGGAACTAGATCCCCACCAGTACAAAATCGGCGAAAAGTGGTACTTTTGAAAAAAATAATTTTTTTCAGTTTTTTTTCACTAGAAATCTATATCTAAAGTGACGAATTTAGAACTGGTTCGGAACTATAGAAAAAGGGATGCAGAACGAACCAGATCTTATTTGTCGAATTTTGAACTAGTTAGGAACTATCGAATAAGGGATGCAGCGGAGGACTTGTTTACTTTACACAGATATGTGTTCGGCGGCTTTTTCGTTCATATACGCTTCTATTCTGTGCTTCGCAGATGCTTTTTCATAGCTTGGTAATACAAAACTAAAATTTGTATTAACATGTCAACATCTTGGGACCGTCTGGAATGTAAGAAATAACAGCGAGCACCTCTGCAAACTGAGCTACAGCTAAAGGTATGTAAACGTACATTTCTTACAATCATTCAAACAAATTTAATTTCAAATTTAAAACACATTTCTTCCAAAATAACCATGGGCGTAGCCAGGTAGGGGCAGGGGGGTGCTCGAGGCCCCCCTAACTTTCAAATTTTCCTCATATATATATAAAATAGTATCCTGAAATGCCAGCTTAATAGGGTCGAGCCTGGGCATGACTGATCTAGACCAAGAATGATAGAATACAAGATTGCGGCAATCGAGCTGAGAGCAACTGGCCGTGACGTCAAAATATACCAGAATGAGAGAGCAAGACGAACTCGACAAGAAAAAGAAGAAGCATCGAACAAAAGGCAGTATTGCCAAGTTTTGAATTTGAAAAAGCACCAAATTTTTATTGGTGTATTTTATGGACTTTATATGAATACATAATTTTATTGTAAGGATGCCGATTCAAATTAATAAAAATCAATGTTTCTTGCACAACGGTCGATTTCTTCTGGCATGATTGAAGGTGCTGCACATATTTCGTTGTCGCTTATGATTGTCACTGTGCCATGATTTTGTTTAAATTTTTGTAAAATTGCTTAGCACACTTACAATTGCTATAAAGTTTGCTTCCATTTTTTTAAGATTTTCTAATTTGAAGTCTTCAAACTAAAAACAAAAGCACCAAAAACGCACCAAGCACAAAACTAAAAAATTTTCGCGTTTTGAATACCCACTAAACTTGGTGCGAAAAGCATCAAGTTGGCAACAGTGAATGTAAACAAAAGTATATTATGACGTCAGCGATTGGGTGGATGCTGTCAAATCGACGAAGAGAGGGTTAGCGGCCCGCGAATGGCGCGACCTTTATTTTCTGGATCGTGGATCTAGACCATAGGTGGGCAATTTTCGCTCGCGAGCAACGCCAGCGCCGCTGTATATACGTATACAGAAGCAAAGCAGCGGATTTCGATTAAGTCTGCTTGCAGATTTCACCAAGGTTATATCACGCTCGGCTGTTGATTGTTTTTGTTCGTAATTTTAGCGCACGCTTGCCACATTTTGCGTAGGAAATTTACAAACAATACCCAAAGCAAAAAGTGATGTGTTGTTCTTACAGGCTAACCTAATAGCGTTTTCTTTTCTCACAAACAATTTTACCCTCATAAATGGCAATATTTTCTTTGCGTCACACCAATCCCTAAAATATGGTAGCATTAATTGCGCAAGAAAAGAACATAAACCAAAAAATACAAATTTCGCAAAATAGAAAATAAATCGCTATATTAAAATGGAAGGCAAAAAAGGAAATCCCATTATTTAAGACATTGCAGCGTAAGTACAATGAAAACTGTTAACTAGAATTTCCAAGTCGAATATGGCTTTACTTCTTGCAGTTTGGTCAGATGGGGAGAGCGGGCTCCTTCTTGATAGATACGCGCATTACTTTCCTGATATTGGCCCCATGAAAACGTTGAAAAATAAGAAGGAAATGTGGATAAAAATTGCATCAGAAATTGAAGGCAAAAGTCCTAAGCAGTGCGAGGAACGGTACAAAAGAATCATAAGAAGAAAGAAAGCCGCTGTGGAAAATAACAACACATCCGGAGCAAAAAGGCAAAAAATTTACTTCGAGGGCGAGCTCGACGAAATATGTAAGCTGGATGACTCGATCGAGCCCGAAATCCAGAGAAGCAGCCAGAATGTTTTACGAAAAAGTGCTTGTAATGAAAGGGTTGTGAAATACGAAAAAAAGGAAAAGAAAACTGTACAAGAGACTTTGATGCAGATAGCGCAAAATAAGGAGGAAGCCCGGGAGAGACGACTCAAAGAAAAAATGAACTTAACTCAAAACTTACTGGGAAATATGGCAGAAGACAAAAAGTATTAATCCCGCACCTACAGTTGTCCACGTGATAATAGGAGTGCTAAATTTTTTCCAGTTTTGACTACTTTTCTTTTGTTTATTAAATTTTTTTTTTATGTTTATAAAAGAAGTTGGTTATACAGCAAACACCATATAAGTAAACATTGCAAAATTTGTACAAAAATTATAAAAATTCTGCAAAGGTTCAAAAATTGCAAAAATTTGAAACTTTTTAATCAGAATGTCTAGAAAAAATTTTAATATGCTATTTTGTAGATCATTAAATTGTATATAATGAAGTGTAAGTTACAAGCTGCTCAAAAATCACGTTGTTTTTTGGCAATTTTTTTGCTGGCAGTGTCTTCCATATAAAAGAAAATTGTCGAACATACTTTTCATGAACAAATGCGAAACACCTTCAACCAAAAAAATCTCAAAAATCAACTGGATTTCTTACTAACTTGAAATTTGCACTCCATTATATACAATTTAATAATCTACAAACAGCATACCAAAATTTTTTCTAAACATTCTTATTAAAAAGTTTTAAACTATTGCCATTTTCGAACCTTCGTAGAATTTTTATAATTTTTGTACGAAGTTTGAAATGTTTAATTATATGGTGTTTGGTGTATAACCAACTACACTTTTATAAAAATAAAAAAATATTTAATAAACAAAGAAAAGTAGTCAAAAATGGTCAAAATATCGCACTTCTATTACTTTTTGTACAACTGTAAATGCTCACATATTTTTATTAAAAAATATAACCTACTACGATGAGTGAATTTCTAGTTTTGTTAAACAAAATATTGAATTAATTAACATTTTTATTTCAGTTCTTTTCTAATAAAAAGGCAGTGAAACTGCAATTAATGTATGAAATTATAGAAATGGTTTTTGATTTCATTTCGCTTCAGTTGTCCCAGCTGCGTTAGCAATAGGTCTCTTCTGTCACCGCCTTCAATATGACCGCTTTCAGTTTCGATATAGCTAGTTTCAATATCACAACAATCATTTCTCTCTATACAAATGTTATGAAGAGCACAACAAGTCAAGAATGATAGAATACTAGATTGCGCCGATCAGAGAGGATTTTTGAGAATAACTTTTGTGTGACGTCATGCACCAGTTGCGAGGGAGAAATGCCAAAACGTGAGCAAGAATGGAAGAAGAAAAAATGTTGCAAGAAAAACGTAAACAAGTTGCACAAGTGTGACGTCATGCAAACAACGATTCTGTCAAACTCGTTAAGAGAGGAATGGCGGTCCGAGATCGGCGCGACCTTTGTATTCTCTCAATCGTGACAACAAGCTATAAGAAATTTGGCCATGACTTCCACATTATGAAAATCGAGACGCATTAGTGGGCGAAAACGAGATTTTAGCACACCGAATGCGTTTTCAATTTTCACTTGCGTTTGGCAAAATTTCAGGTTGAATAGTTTTTCCGATTCGCTCAAACTTCCATAATCCCGAAATGGAGTTAGTAAATATTCATGAAGGGGATACGCAGCGTCACCTAGCAAATGATATTTAGGAGCACATGCGCTTGGAAGCTCCTTTCCAATAAAAGATAATTTTAGAACCCGCGAATCATGAATTTTGCTAGGAATGCCTGTATATACGTCCAGAAAACGTAGCTTTGCATCGCAAATTCCTTGCAACGTTATTGATGCACAATCATGTCTATTTGTGTAGGTTTAACGTATTTTATTCTTTGGCTTTCTAATGGAAATGTAGCTACCATCCATGCAGCCCAAAACGTTTGGGAACCCAGCAATCTATTAACGTCATAAAGAACATTTTTTTAAAGTGCTTTAATAACCAACTTTTAAGTTTTAATATAAACCTTTCAAATTCCCTCGCAATAGCTTCTTTCTCAATATCTTCCTTTGGAAATCTTATTGACTCCGGCGCCACAGCTTCCACTAAGAAACTCGAAACTTTATTGAAGGTGAAATGAATGTTCGAGAGCGTCACGCCAAAATGGTTTGCTACTTCTCTGAACGTCGTTTTGTTAGCGCTAAACCTAAAATACGTGTAATCAATGAAACCTTTGTAATAAATTCGTAGATATTATGGTGTATTTCTTCATCTTACCACAAAAAAGAAAGCATATGAGTTTCCGCTATAGATTGCAGTCTGCCTCCCTTGTAGCTCCTTTTTACATACCTTTTGCTAGAGGAATACCTTGCCACGAGATATTCTGCACTGCCGCGGGTAATGCGGAAGTTTGTTTTGAACTGCAATGTAAATAAATTGTATTAAAAATTTCTTTCCTCAGCCATATTAAAGCACTTACCTCCAACTCGGTGTGGGAGTGAATAACATTTACTATGAAGTCTTGCACGCGTGGATAAAAGTTTCTTCTTAAAAGAACCGCCTCAATTTCTTCTTCCGATGTGAAGATGAATCTAGCAATTCGTCTAATAATTAACTCAATTCAATTACTGCTTCCATTTCATCGTTTTTTCGGCTTAAAATTTTTTAGCGTTCTTCTTGTGAAAAATCATGAACCAAAAATACAAGATCACGTAAGAACGCGACGTTGTATTTGTAACTGGTTTTGAGAAAAAAGTTTGCGAAAGCGGGTTCGTCAGCTGAGCGTTTGTTTACATCACAAGCACCACTATTTTACACTTTTATTCAAGTAAAGAAGAGTTAATTCAACATGACAACACATTTTAAAGCATTTTGTTGCATCATTTTATCTAAATTGAGCGTTTAAAGTGCCTTACAATAATTTTGGCTAATTTTGGTTTTCGTTGTTTTCTTCGCTTTGTTTACTTTTCGCTCGTTTTCCAGTGAAACAAGATGGCGTAGAACCCTCTAAAAAAAATCGACTTTTTTCACTCTCTTGTTCTTACGTGATCTTGTGTCTTTCGTTCATGGTGAAAAATAATAAACAATCAAAATCAGCTGTTTTGCGATGTGACATTGCCACACCACCATTTTATAGAGGGTAGAAAGTGCAACACTTCTGCGCTGCCAGAATGTAACAATTTTCACAAAAGAATGCGATACCCCTTCAATAAATATGTTGCCTACTGTTAAGAAAAGAACATAAAATCTTGACAGCCATTTCGCAGTGCAGAATAAGTGTAGAATTTTTTCGAGAAAAGAAAACGCTATAATATTCACGCACGCCGCCAATTTACTGTCAAAAATTTCTCATGCACATACAACTTGTATGGGACCAACCGAAATTGAACGGCGTATGAAGCTAACTCAATTTCCAATTTTGTTCTGCGTTACATTTTGATTTGACATTTCGCTCAATGAAATCAAATGCAAACGCAGCCAAGCCAATTGCGGGTGACGCAAGAAAAAAAATTCTACGGCGTGCGTACCAAAACGCTAGCCGCGAATATTGGTTAGCCTCTTAGATTGTTGTTTGCGTGCGTTTGCTACGATTCAAACACAAAATAGTTCGAATCTATATAAGAACTACAGTTTATAGTTCAAAGAATTTTCAACAAGCCACAATGTCCATTATGCTGTTATTCCTACGTATTTTTAATATAAGCAAACTGTAATTTTCATGCCGTGTGCATTTAAAATAAAACAATGTAAATGTTATTTAACATGTACAGTGAGAAAAAGGATTAGTTTCGACAACTAAAGATATTTAGTTCCCGAATTTTGACAATATTTGGGAAATGTTACCAAGGATTGGGAACTATTACCATGGGTTGGTAATTATAACTAAAGATATTAAATCTTCTAATATTCATCTAGGTTGTACCAAATCGTTAATTTAGTTGAAGGGTTTGGTAAATACTAATAAATATTTCTTTGAAACATATTTCTACAAATTCCATTCAACTTAATGCATGGTTCATAAAAGGATGTCATTAAGCTCTGCTAATACAGATAAGCGTTCTTTCAACACATGGTTTAGTCATAGTTACCAAATCTTAGTTGAGGCAACCACGATTTGGTTTGAAAGCGGAACATATTCATGCTTGTGAGCCACCCCTAAATAATGCTGAGCGCTCGCTGAGCACATGTGTGTTTCACATACGAAGAGCGCCTGCTGAGCAAGGCACACAGTCCCACTTATTGAATCGTTTGAAGGCGCTAGTATGCCGACCATTGCATAAAAACGATTCAATGAATGAGACCATGAACCAACTAACAAGATCACCCAGCACGGCAACCGTGTATTTGTAATTGCATTTAAGAAAAATAAATAATGGTTGATGACTTCATTTTTTAATCGGTTCTTTCATTCACACACAGGTTTCATTCCGTTTTATTCACATGGCGGCGAAAAAATGACGTAACTGCAAAAAAATAACCTTTTTCTCGCACGCCGTGCTGGGTGATCTTTATTCGTTCGTTCATGGAATGAGACTTTGTACATGGAAATCATTGCTCCGCTACCGCTGCTCGTATATGGGTGAAACACGCATGTGGTCACAGAGCGCTCAGTAAGCTATGGCATGTCGATCACTGCGTTATGGTCTGATTATGCATAATTCGCACAACTTCGCATAAATTTCAAACTGTAATTTCATATGTACATTGTATGTATTCCATTACCCAGAAATTAGCAGAACTTTTAAAAACTTAGCGATCTGTTGAGTTTAGATTTCGCTTCACATTTTCTTAAGTTACACTTTTAGTGCACTGGTACAAATGGTTGTGCGAAGTTATGCGAAGTATGCATAATCAGACCCTTAGGTAGAGAAAGAAAAGTGTGTGCTATGACATGCCCATGCTTGTTTTTCTCAGATTCAGTTTTGCCACTGCCGCGAGTTGTTTCGGTGTGCGCATAGTTATTTAAAAATATAAAGTTTGATGCCAACTAAAACACTGTACGGATACATTTGAGTTGCCCAACAATATATTTGTTAGCAGCGCAATTACTTACTCTCTTTATATCTCCATTCTCTTGTTGAGTGCGGGCAAACACAAACCGCTTGTAGTATGAGTAAGTAAAAAACCGATCAATAGCAAGAAAAGAAGTACTGGCTTTGCAAACACAATTACCTCGACTGAAGAATATCCGCAAGCAGCCCTGCAAAAAATGGGACTAATCCGGGAGCAATCGCAAAGGAGCATGCGACTAATACCACTTTTGATCTCTTTATATGGAATGAACTGATCGCTTTTGTTCGAGCATGTCCTATGAAGAGACTAATTGTTTACCTTTATACCCAAACGGGTATAAAAAGCGACTAGTCACTTTTAAAAAATAAAAATCTGAGCCAGCTGAGATTCGAACCGGGGTGCTCAGTTTTGTTAGGCGAATACTCTCTCTGTGTGCCAACGCCGCACATGAGATTTCATTGACTAAGTGCGTACATATCACTAAATCGTTAATAGTACCCGTTAGAGATGAGTTGGGGACTAATTTATCTCCAATTATACCCATAAGGGATGAGTCGAGACTAACTGACCTCCATTAGTACCCGTATGACACTAGTTGGGACTAATTAATGCCCAATTGTACCCGATTGAGAGTAATCTCGGAATACTCTCTTTAGAGATTAGTCGCACAATTTTTTGCAGGGAGTGTACTGTGCTTCCAGTGTTTTAGACGTACGCACACTCCGAGGCCCAAACATCGACTCGGACCACTATCTTGTTGCAGCCAAGATACGCACCCGCCTCTGTGCAGCAAAAAATGTGCGCCCAAATATGCAAGGAAAGCTTAACGTCGAAAAGCTGCAATCACAACAGACAGCCAGCGCTTTCGCTACTCGACTCTCACACCTGCTCTCAGAGAGCACTCTTCAACAAACCGACACATGCGAGCAGTGGAACCACATTTCCCGCTCATTAAGTACCGCCGCCGAAGAAGTAGTCGGATTTCAGCGAGCCCGAAAGAACAACTGGTACGATGAGGAGTGTCAGGAAGCTGCAGAAAAAAAAGATGCCGCCTACAGGGCCACGCTGCGATCGGGCGCAACGCGCGCTATGTGGGACCGCTATAGGGATCTGAAGAGGGAAGCGAGACGTATTTGCCGCAACAAGAAGCGAGAGGCCGAAATACGTGAGTGCGAAGAGCTTGAAATGCTGGCCGTCGGGAGGAATGCCCGAAAATTTTACCAGAGAGTTAGGCGACTTACGGAAGGTTTAAGGACCGCACTCCTGTAAGAACAATAATGGCGACCTAGTAACTGATGTCCAGAGCGTACTTAAATTATGGAGGGAACACTTTTCCGCCGTACTAAATGGTAGCAGCACGGAAAGTTGTGGAGAAGAAGAACCCGAGCCCGCAGTCGATGATGACGGAGTCGACGTTCCACCGCCTGACTATGACGAGGTACGTATAGCAATAACGCGGCTGAAAAACAACAAAGCCGCTGGAGCTGACAGCCTGCCAGCTGAGCTATTCAAGTACGGCGGCGAGGAGTTGATAAGGTGCATGCATCAACTCTTGTGCAGAATATGGTCAGATGAACGCATGCCCGACGACTGGAATTTAAGTGTGCTCTGCCCAATCCACAAGAAAGGTGACCCCGCCATTCGCGCTAACTACCGCGGGACCAGCCTTCTAAACATAGGTTACAAGGTCTTATCGAGCGTATTGTGTGAAAGACTGAAGCCCACCGTCAATGAACTGATTGGGCCTTATCAGTGTGGCTTTGGACCTGGCAAATACACCATAGACCAGGTACGCCAAATCTTGGAAAAGACCCGCGAGAAAAGGATCGACACTCACCACCTATTTGTCGACTTTAAAGCCGCTTTTGACAGCACTAAAAGCAGTTGCCTATACGCCGCTATGTCTGAATTTGGCATCCCCTCAAAACTCATACGGCTGTGTAAAATGACGTTGAGCAATACGACCAGCTCCGCCAGAATTGGGAAAGACCTCTCCGAGCCGTTCGCCACAAAACGGGGTTTCAGACAGGGCGACTCCCTTTCATGTGACTTCTTTAATCTGATGTTGGAGAAGATAATAAGAGCTGCAGAACTGAACCGCTCAGGAACAATTTACTATAAGAGCGTGCAATTGCTGGCTTATGCCGATGACATCGACATCATCGCTAACAAAAACCGCGAAGTCTGTTCTGCCTTCTCCAAGTTGGATAGGGAAGCAAAGCGAATGGGTCTGGTGGTAAACGAGGACAAGACGAAGTATCTCCTGTCATCAAACAAACAGTCAGCACATTCGCGCCTTGGCACCCACGTCACTGTTGACAGTTACAATTTCGAGAAAGTAGAGAATTTCGTTTATTTGGGAACCAGCATTAACACCGATAATAATGTCAGCATTGAAATCCAACGTAGAATCACTCTTGCCAACAAGTGCTACTTTGGACTGAGTAGGCAATTCAGGAATAAAGTCCTCTCTCGACGTACGAAAACCGCGCTCTATAAGTCACTCATCATGCCCGTGCTGGTATATGGCGCAGAAGCATGGACAATGACAACATCCGATGAGGCGGCTCTTGGAGTGTTTAAGAGAAAGATTTTGCGGAAGATTTACGGGCCTTTACGCGTTGGCGACGGCGAGTACCGCAGGCGATGGAACGATGAGCTGTATGAGCTTTACAACGATATGGACATAGTGCAGCGAATTAAAATACAGCGGCTCCGCTGGCTTGGTCATGTCGTTCGAATGGACACCGCCGCTCCAGCTCTGAAAGTATTCAACTCGGAACCCGCTGGTGGTAGCAGAGGAAGAGGGAGGCCCCCACTGCGATGGAAAGATCAGGTGGAGAAGGACTTGGCTTCACTTGACGTTTCCAATTGGCGTCAGTTGGCACAGAGGAGAAACGACTGGCGTGCTATGCTGAACTCGGCCAAAATCGCTAAGGCGGTTACAGCGCCAAAAAAGAAGAAGAAGAAGTACTGTGCTTGCGAGTATTTGAGTATTTTCATAGAGCTGTTGATTGTTGGTGTTTGGGTTATGCTATTTATGTGCTTATGCACACATGTAGATACATTTGTATTTACATCAAACATATTGTTGGTGCTTGCCCTTACTAATACGTTATTTGGTTAAAAATATACAATATATATGCAAGAATGATAGAATACAAGATTGCGCCAATCGAGCTGAGAGCAACTTGCCGTGACGTCAAAAAATACCAGAATGAGAGAACAAGACGAACTCGACAAGAAAAAGAGGAAGCATCGACCAAAAGGCAGTGTTGTCAAGTTTTGACTTTGAAAAAGCACCAAATTTTTATTGGTGTATTTAATGGACTTTATATGAATACATAATTTTATTGTAAGGATGCCGATTCAAAAATCAATGTTTCTTGCACAACGGTCGATTTCTTCTGGCATGATTGAAGGTGCTGCCACATATTTCTTTGTCACTTATGATTGTCACTGTGCCATGATTTTGTTTAAATTTTTGTAAAATTGCTTACCACACTTACGATTGCTATAAATTTTGCTTCAATTTTTTTAAGATTTTCTAATTTGGTGTCTTCAAACTAAAAACAAAAGCACCAAAAACGCACCAAGCACAAAACTCAAAAATTTCGGCGTTTTGAATACCCACTAAATTTGGTGCGAAAAGCATCAAGTTGGCAACAGTGAATGTAAACAAAAGTATTTTATGACGTCAGCGATTGGGTGGATGCTGTCAAATCGACGAAGAGAGGGTTAGCGGTCCGCGAATGGCGCGACCTTTATTTTCTGGATCGTGATATATATGCACATACATATGTATGTATTTATTTCAGCGAACGCCTTTGCTGCAATAAGGTAATGAATAAAGTTTTGAAAACTAGTCAATGTTAAAGAAATGTGTATAGTTTATTTGTTAAACGAAAATGGGTATAATATTCCAGATTAAATATTTAAGGAAAGAAAATATAAAATTAACAAAAGAATGATTTTCAAAAAGAATTAATTATGTATGTATACGCCAACCATTTATTGAAAAGTTTTGCAATGCAAGATTTAAACGTTTTGCAATATTAAATATTCTACAAACTTTCATAAAAATTTCTAGCTTTTTCATTAGATTTGGTTGGATATGCAGCTTACTAGCGCATTCAATTTTAATAGAATAAAGTGCAAGTTTGAAGTAGCAAGAACATACAGTTGATATTTTGGAATTTATTGACGGTGTCAGTCATTTCTTCCATACGAAGTATGTTAACACGATTCATTTTATATGGAGAAAATGACCAACAGCTTCAACAAAAAAAAATTACAAATATCAACGGTAAGTCTTGCTTTGCAAACTTGCACTTCATTGTACTAAAATTGAATGGGCTACAAAACTGCATACTTAAAACCATTCTAAGTAAACCAATAAAAGAGCTCGAGATTTTTACGAAACGTTTTTAATTTTTTCTTAATATAGCTCAAAGTCTCAAGTTTGGATTTATATGATTTTTCTTAAAGAATAAACCATATTTTTATAAAAAGTAATTAAAATAATATAATTTAAAAAAATGTATAGGCAAAACTTGTCAATATGTGAGTTGTTTATAATCGTGAAACATACATATACAGAATGTAAATTCAAATTTTTTTAATATACATACCTTTAACCAACGCTTGAATGTAGGAACATTATCCTGTGTATTGCGCTGTCATTACAACTAATACTGCAACGTTTCTCAGTGATAATATTTCGGGCGACGGAAAATGCTCTTTCAGAAGGAGCTGAGGATGCCGGAGTTGCTAAAATTCGACAGCTCAGTTTATATAATTGGGAAATCATTTTTATGACCGTCCCACCAGTGCACAATATCGAAATCGTCATAAAATTCAACATCAGTGCTTTCGTACTTATGAATTTCTCTATCGATTTTATTTTCAATACTAAGCGTTTGTCTTGGTTGAACAAAATCTGTGAACAATAAACTATTTTCGGTAGAACATGACGGCGTGGAATCTGACTCAGTATGTAATGCATCTACAGTGAATTCTGCCATGAGCCGCTTACATTCATTTTTAGTACAAGTTTTGTCGATTTCGGAAAATAGTAGAAGTTTATTTGCAGGAGCGAATAAAAAAAGTGCAATTTTATGAATGATGTTTAGGTTATCGATAACTGTAGACTGTAAATAAGTACACAATTTTGTCTTGAATTCTCTGATAGGTTCGGAATCGGTAAGCGCAACAGTACAAACTTTTTGTAATCTATGAACTAAAACATGGATGGGATAAACTGTGGCGTATTTTTCACCCTCTAATTTTTTGGACGCTTGTTCGAAAGGCTCCAAAACTGCAATTATAGCATTTATGTGATGCAACATTATCTATTTTGTCTAAATTATTTTCCTGCTGCAATATATTAAATATAAGCAAATAGAAAATTGTATTGAAACGTGTGGGTGAAAAGCTTTTCAAAGTGTTTCTTAAAGACGAGTTGTGGCCAGACTTCTTAAAATATTTGACAAGCTATTTGCAAGAACGGGACAGTTTCGCCATATCTTCAGTCTCTTCAATCGATTTCTGAAGTACGTTGTGAAGCAAATGATTCACACAGAACAGATGCCTGTACAAGCGGAATGCTGCAACCATATTAGATCCCCTGTCTGTTACAATAATTACCCTGTCATGAAGAGTAAGGTCGAACTCTTCCAGGATTTCGGAGACTTTTGAATGGATATTTAAACCTGGAATAAAAACAGAACGAAAAACGAGATTGTCTAAAGAAAGCCAAACAAACTTAAGCAGTAATATATTTTATACACTAAACTTATATAGGAATCGTGATACCCTACTTGTCGCAAGTCATAACAATCAACCTGTACCTGGCCTGACAACAGAAAACTGAAGTCCATGAACCGTAGAAGTTCCCACAAAACACATAGTTTTAACAAATTTTAAATTTGGAGCATCTTATGTAAACGCAAGGATACACATGTACAGTGCACACACGATAAAGTGAACACCGTAAAATATAAACACTCTAAAATATGAACACTATTAATTTTTGATTGACTATTCTATAAAGTGAAAAGATTTTCCACATATTTTACTTTAGTTGCATTAATCTGTTTTTAAATTTTAATCCTTATTTACATTTCCCTGGGGGGGGGGGGGGGGCGGCAAGTAAATTTCGCATCGCATTACAGAGTAGCCCCAAAATTAATAATAAAATACTTTTTTCGCAAAATCTATAAAGGACCCTTTTATTTCTCAAAAAAAAGCTGGGTAACAGTTATTCGTCGCCACGCTGTAGAATTAACGATAAAAACGTGTTTTGAAATGTTAAAAAATTACTTACTTGTATTTTTTTCTCCGCGAATAGATCGTAAACCAAGAAGTTTATTTATAATCTTTCCATCTTTAATGTAGAGAACTGTTAATGCTAATTATGTTTTCCTTAGAAAATTGTCCGTCCAAAGATCTGTTGTCAGTCCATATCCATACATTTTGGCATACCCATGGTCGGCTTTTACTTTGTTGAAATATTTGTCGTATATATTTTCTATATTTCTTGATATTGTAGTGGGATGCGGCAGCGCACTTTCCACATCGATGTTTTGACTATATGTCACACCAAGATGAGCAAAATATTCTAGTAATTTATGTAACCCAATATCTTTAACTATTTTGTACGGCCTGCAGTTCTTTATGACCCATTAGGTTATAATTTCCAATGCTTCCCCTTTATGTTCTGCGCTTATATCCACCTTATTTACATTTTCGCTGTTACTATTCATTGAGTATCAATGAGTATATCAATAAGTTTGAGGTTGATTTTTTGCAGTGCTTTAATACATTGAAACACGTTTTGCACGCCACAATATTTGGATCTTGTTCATTTAATTCATTAACTACCATTCCAAATACCTTCCACACTTTACTTTTCCCAGTACCCTTAGAAATTTTAAATTCGCCGCTAATAATTTCTTCTCTTATGACACTATTACTCAAACTACTACTAAAACTAACGTTTGTAGCAGGTGGATCGTTGGTAAATGACTGCAAACATTAATACATTCAAATGATAGAAGCGAAATATGTATTTAATATTAATATTTACGTTGTCAAACTCCATTATGCAAATTTATTAATTGTGCGCATGCGTTGCCAGTCAAGTCGCAAACGACCAAATACGACGAGGAATTTCGAATACACAAGCACCACTAGCACTTTCGATTACTGCAAGCAAGCGTGTAATATATTCTGTACTCGTTGGCGTAGCGTCGTGTGCCAGTATTGCGCGATCGTGGCAAGTAGTGTACACAATTTGGCTCAACAGAAGAAGTATCACTAGCATTTGCACTTGCGATGAAGAGTAATGGCTTTGCGCGGAGAGAGATAAGCATTCTACTTGGGAGTAGAGTACAATGCAAAGAGTGCTTGCAAGCGTAGAAGAGACAAATGTAATTCTTTAACCCTTTAATGCCACCCGGGGTTTCTCAGTGGATATATAATTCATGTGAATTATAATTTGAAATATTTAGCCAAGGAAAAAGCAAAGCAGTATACTTAAAGCAGCACTTCCAGCAGATATTGACTTAGGTTTTCGCACGACTGTTCCTGTTTCATCGTTTCCTTTTAGGAAATTCTTACCACCATATACATATACACTAGTATGTAAATATGTATGTCTTTTTTATGCTTAATATATGCAAATAAAAGATGACAGTAAACACAACAACCATCGAGTAAATTTTTATTTGTGTCAAACTGAAAATTTTTTTCCAATAATAAACGGTTAGCTGATTCAAGTCTACAGCAAGTTCACAAAATTAATTGAAAACTTGTATCAACCAAAGCATTGTTTATATTTGCTCAACAATGATTTTATTCAACTAACAATATTGTCCACTCAAGGTAGTCGTTTTGTAATTATTAACAAATATACATTTGTCCCAACTAGAAGTCTCAAGAAAATTTCAGACTTTCGTGATCTAGATATTTATTTCGCCATATCCAGCTATGCCACTTGGTCACTATAACCAAATCTTGGTATTTCTAATTAAACTTCGAGTCTACAATCAAAGGAATAAAGTAAAGTAGTGTATTATAAAATTTTTTAGTAAGAAAATTTTGTCAAAACTGCACTAAAATTAATAAGTTACTAAAAGCCATTTAGTGAAAGGAGTTACTCAAACTCTAATGAAAATTACTATAAATTTGTACTAATTTACTTCGTTTTTAAAGTTTGTCGCGCGAATAGCAAACCGGCATTTAAATATCTGCATACATACATATACATACACTGAGGGGAAAAAATATTAAAATCAAATAGAAACGTAATTGATCTTACTATAAACGTCAACGAAAGTACTGTATATTGGTAAATATTCAATTCAATTACGCGCATATTAAAATGACCGCGTTCGTTCTGAAAAAGCATCCGGTAAGTGAATAATCAAGACAAAAAACTAAAAAAAAAAAAATATTTAACTTGCATGTTATGTTGCCTGCAGTGGAATTCGAACCCTGACCATCTCTGGATATCAACAAATTGTGGCATGCATCTTTGCGCACTCAGCTACACCTAGGCATATAAATTTGCTTTCAAATTTTGAATATCCATCAACACCACAGCACGCGATTTGTACAGATAAACATGTACTATGTATGAATGTGTGTGTTGTCCCCACTCTCAGAGCGGCGCTCTGCATGCTTGGGGTGCGTATATACTCAGATGTGAACAGTCAAATACGTGCGTAATAAATTTTGTATGAAAATATTGGCCCGTAGTTATAGACAAGTTAGAGGCAGGTTTAAACATTTAAAACTGTATATTAAGATAAACACTAGCCATTAGACCATCAGGATTACCGATCTCTTCTCCTTTTAAATAAAATACGAATTGTCTGTTTCCTCTAGTACTTTAGAATGTATATAATATTATTTATTAAAATGACTTTATAATTAATCGGAATATATTTAATGACAATCACGACTCGCAGACGATGTTGACTCGACGGGATCACACGAACAACTCTCTATTTTCTCGCTCGTCTCTTGCGTTGCCTCATACTCAGGCAGGGCTGCCATGTCGGCTGACAATTCGGCCTTTCCTGACACCAAATCGTCCGCGATTTGATTCGGTTCATCGTCGTCTGACTCATTAAAGTCGTCTCACTCGGGCGCAATACGACACCAGGGCTTAATCTTGTCGGTGCTGAATACAGAACAAAACTTTCGATTCGTAATCTTGATACCGGGTATATTTTCTACCAGATATCGGTCGTTTCCCAAGTTTCGGGTGATGACGTATGGACCACGAAACTTAGGTTCTAATTTTCTCGAGTCGCCGGTTGCTGCAGGTTCATTTTCAATAACGACGAGACTACCTTCAGCATACACTGTGGGTTTGCGATGCTTCTCGTCGAAACGTTGTTTAATATTAAGAAGCGCTTTCTGTCGTATTTCGTCGATTTGTTGCGGATTAGGCGAAGCATCGGTTGTTTCGTGAATAGCGGCAATCAGTCGATTTTGTACAATGTCGCGAATACGGAAATCGAAGAGCAATTCATTTGGCTAGTAACCAGATGTATCGTTCCGTTGTGAGTTGATAGACCACTGGACGTTACGCAGTATACCATCCCACTTCTGATAATGCCATTAGACCGTCAGGATTACCGATCTCTTCTCCTTTTAAATAAAATACGAATTGTCTGCTCCCTCTAGTGCTTTAGAATGTATATAATATCATTTATTAAAGTTACTTTATAATTAATCGGAATATATTTAATGACAATCACGACTCGCAGACGATGTTGACTCGACGGGATCACACGAACCAGTCTCTATTTCTCGCTCGTCTCTTGCGTTGCCTCATACTCAGGCAGGGCTGTCATATCGGCTGGCACACTCTTTTAACACTGTCATAGTCAAGTTAAAATCTTAAAATCGTACTCTAAGTAGACGTTTTCCTGTCAAAATTTGCGAAGAAAATACAATAGTGGTCTTAATTTGAAGAATATGCTTCCCAATTAAAGGATATTTCGAGATTTTGCGATTTTGGATGATAAAATCGTAACCAGAAATAGGAAAACCTACAAGGAACGCCAAGATCCTTTTCAAATGAAAGAGAAGGACCGCAAGCAAGTCTTTTCAGCAGCAGTCCAATTAACGTCACGAATTATTTTCACTTCCTATAAAAATTTAATTATTTACGTTAATAAATTATATTTTACAAAAACTTGTTATTTACTTACAGTTTGCTGCGCCATTTTCAAAATTATTTGTAAAAGTCAGTTGACACAGGGCGAACTTGCTAAAATAACAAAGTTTTCCTAATGCCGATTGGTTACTTTTTTCATTTTATATTAATGGCCCTGTTTTGTGTCAATCTAGCAAAAACATGCCTCTAACATGTCTATTACTGACTAAAACTTAAAGCCTGCTCTAAACTTAATGATTAATTTTAACTAGAAGAGGTTTTAACTTTCGACTATAACTACGGGCCATTATTTTTAAATTCGAACATTTTTAAACGATAATCGAATATAAAGTACTCATTTTTACTATGCATTATTTCCCTCAGTGTACCTAACCAATTATGCATGCACGCTGAATTCGCCGACAAGATTTTTAAAATCGAAGTAAATTAGTACAAATTGTCAGTAATCTTCATTAGAGTTTGAGTAACTCCTTTCACTAAAAGGCTTTTAGTAACTTTGACGAGACCTTAACTTATTTTATTTTATTCAATTTAGTGCAATTTGGACAACATTTTCTTGCTAAACATCTTTTAATACACTACTTTACTTTATTCCTTTCATTCTAAATGTTAAATAAAAGCTTGTTTTAAATTTTTTGTTTTTTAATATTATTTAATTTGAACTTTTTAATTTATTTTATGTAACCAGGACATAATATTTTTATTAAGGGCTGACTCTCCATTTATGGGCGTAGTACATTTAATATAAGCGGCGTAAATCTTTACGATCATCTGTTTAGGCTGAGCAAAACACGTTGAGTTCAGGTAGCGAAAAAATTGTACGATGAAAGAAATGGCGGAAAGTTGTCAACAGTTGAACTGAGCTGAACTACTCAACTGTGCGTTTCTAGGACAAACAGTCTACGGTTAGACAATATGAACGCGCCCAATGTGTCACGAATTAGGAGCATAATCAGAAACAAATCGGTGTTTTATTAATTTAAGCATTCAGGTCAAGTGCAAACCACATACCCGGTAGGCGTTCTACAGAAATTCGTAAAGAAATATCCCAAGGTTAACAGCTGATTTATTCAAACTAATTTCCGGTATTTTATCTTACCAAGGAAATCACAATTGAATCTATCATACCACTGCCTAAAACTATCCTACATAGTTGCGCCGGCAAATCACGCTCTGCTATCACTAGCAGTAGTGAACACGCTGTAAAGAAGCTGTTAAGCAGGGATCGCACGATTTGTACATTTGTACAGATTTGTACATTTTGGCAGTCACAGAGTGGCGTTGTCTAGAAATAATGGCGCGTAGTCATAGAGAAGTTAGAAAAAGGTTTTAACGTTTAAAACTGTGTTTTATTTTAATCACCATCTTAACTCTTTCATAGTCAACTTAAAATGCGTTTTATGGCAAAAACAGAATTTTAACTTTAAAATGAGGAGAACGCGGTTTTAAATGGTAAAATAAGGCTCTAAGTTTTGTTTTGTTGTTGAAGTAGTAAACGCAATAGCACCCAGGTTCGGTCCCCACTCCGAGCGATTCCAAACTATTTTTTTTTATTTTTTATTTTTAGTTTACCATAAACATTATTTTATTTTATTTTATTTTGTTTTATTATCTTTTTTTGTTTATAGTATTTCATATAATTATCTCTTTATTATTAAAATTTTTGGAGTTTTATTTTAATTAAAAGGGACAGAACAACTATAATTAAATAGCAAAAATTTAAATAATATTTAAGAGAACAAAAAGATGTAAAAAAAAATTCCCTGACAATGTGATTCGAACCCGCGACTTCCCGACTTGCTAAATCCGCAATCCTGCAGCGGACACAGGGTGAACTAATTAAAGTACTCATATTTCTATATATTGCCGGGTAAATTTTTTTCTCTTCATATGGATAGCACTGTTCTCTCTCATCTTAACAAAAAGCTGTTTCTAAGCAGTGTTGCCGTTTTAGCCCTTTGGTGGCTAGATTTAGCTACCACATACGGGATCCCGGGATCCCGGTCTTTTTTAAGTCCCGAATATCCCGGGATTAGTCGATTTAAATCCCGGGATTGCTGGAAACAATTTTTTTGTTAGCCAATTAAATTTTTATCACAAATATCCCCTCTCAAGGGCAAAACAAGAATTTTTTGCAACCCTTAATGCTATAATTTCTTTAAGATCGCATTTCCATCAAAAGAAGCAATAATTTTGCTTCGCTCAAAATGGAATAGGTGATGCACTTATATATTTATTTTTTACTTAAATGTGTTAACTTTTTTATTATTACTTAAATATACTGATAATATTTTAAATTGATCCCAAACAGTGATTTAAAAAGTTTATATAGTTACGTAGGCAGTTACTGCTATACCAAATACAGTCACTTACAAAAATATTTTGCATCGATTTTTTTATTCGAAATATTTTTCATGATATTTATTTGTTAATTTAAAAAAATATATAGCTCATTTTACAACAAAAATCATGTAAATCAAAATTTCACACTTTAGATTAAAGTTGGTTTAAGTTCACCAAATTATCATAAAAATATCAAACTTTTTAATCATAATTTTTACAAAAAATTCTATTATACAGTTTTATAGCCCATTCAATTTAATACAATAAAGTACAATTTTAAAGTTGCTAAAAACTGCCTTGATTTTTGAATTTTTTTTACTGACGATGTTGGGCATTTTCTTCTTTATAACGAATTTTTTTGTGGCAAAAAAACTATAAAATGTCAACGGGATCTTTTACCAACTTCAAAATTGCACATACATATATTATTTTTTAAATTAACAAAAAAAATACCATGAAAAATATTCTGAATATTGCAAAAAAAGTCTATGCAAAATATTTCTGTGAGTGACCGTATATGCATTTGTACTTGTAGTACATACATACATACATACATATATGTTTGTCAAATTTTATGTTCGTTTTTTGTTGAATGAAAATACTGATTTATCGCCTTAATAAATACGTAAATGAATTACAATAAATTGTACTTTTTTTGTTATATCAATCTGATTTAAAATACTATAATAGGATGATCACAGATGTGTTGCACTTTTCCCTGAGTTTCGGGACGATCCCGGGATTGTATTTTCAGATCCCGAAAATCCCGGGATCGACAAAACCCCGGGATCGACAAAACCCCGAAAATTGACATCCCTAATACATATATGTATTGTATGCATATATGTAATACTTCTATATTGGCAGTAAGAGCTAGTACCGTCCGAAAACACTACAGTACAGATACTCGTATATCAATAAACACGTACGAAAGAAAAGGAACACACACGTTTATAAATAAACGTGTACACAACACATATACAACAAGTAAGAAAGTCTAAGTTCGAGCGGAGCCGAACATTAAATACCCGGCGCAGGTACTAAGTATATGATTTTCACCTTTCCGAAACCTACCGCTAGATGGTAAGCCGGGGTGTATCAATTTTGAGTAAATTAGCGTCCTTCAATTTCGAAATATTGCAGTTTCAAGCATTTCTGAAATTTACCGTTATATGAAAAGCGGCCGTAATTTTAGTCCGATTTCAACAATTTTCAACGGTTTTCTTTTATGTAGCAAGCACAATAAACATACCGAGTTTGGTACAAATTGATAGAACGGTTACCGAGATACATATATGTGATCATAAGTGGGCGGTGCCACGCCCATTTTCCAAAACTTTATCATAAACGTATTTCCTGGTAAAGAATTGTTGCAAGCATCAATTTTGAGTAAATTAGCTTTAATATTTATTGATTTATCCAAGATTTCGTATTTCTCCAAATTACAGTTATATAGGAGGTAGGCGTGGTTATTGTCCAATTTTAAAATTTTTTGGCCATTTAGTATGCCGTAGCAAGACTAACAACTGTGCCAAGTTTGGAAGAAATTGGTGCAGCGGTTACCAAGATATACACATGTAACCATAAGTGGGCGTGGCTACGCCCATTTTCCAAAAATTTATAATATTCTTAGTTTCTGTCTAAAAATTGTTTTAAATATTAATTTTTAGTGAATAATCCTCGGTAGTTACTAAAATATCGCAGTTTTCGTATTTCTGAAAATTACCGTTATATGGGAGGTAGGCGTGGTTATTGTCCGATTTTGCCCATTTTCAATACCATCCGTCCTACGCCGGAAAGAAGTTCACATACCAAGTTTCGTTAAGATATCTCAATTTTTACTCGAGTTATCGTGTGCACAGACGGACGGACGGACAGACAGTCACCGCTTAATCGATTTCTCTTTTCATTCTGATCATTTATGTATACATTTGTCTATATCTATCTCGATTCGTTTTGCCTGTTACAAACAACCGTTATGTGAACAAAGTTATAATACACTTGGGCACAAGTGCGCTCGGGTATAAAAACGGCACTCAAGTACACAATACATTGACAGAAACGGTACTAGACTGTCTCGCTTTGATTTCGGAATGCTTACACATTGAGAAGTTAGCTTACTGCCAATATAGAAGTATTACATATATGATTGTATGTACCTTACGTTTTCATACATACATTCTGTAAAAGTGTTAGGGCTGTTAACATATCTATTAACGATTTAACTATAGTTTAAAATTATGATTATTTGTATATTGTGTATTTGTATAAGGCCCATGTTGACAACATTCTTGAACTTCAAGCGAAAATAGGTGATAGTCAACTCTGCGTTCTAGGCGATTTTAACTTAAACAATATCTCCTGGAGCTATTTAGATAATAAAAATTTTCCTACTCCAGTCAACGTTAATAGTATTTTGGAATCATATTTTATTGATAATCTGCTATGCATTGAATTATGTCAAGTCAATGGTTTTTTTTAACGAATTAGGCCGAATTTTGGATTTGATTTTTGTTAGCTAAAATAGGCATGTTTTTTTTTTCAACCATCACAAGCAAGTAGCTAAATCTTGGTCAAATAAAACGAAATTAGCTTATTTTCTATGTTAGCCTAATTTTGACAGTTGTTTGACTGCAAATAGTGTCAAAGTAAGTTTTTACCTCTTTCTGATTGGCTGAAGGAGAAAATTTCTGAAGCTGAATGGCAATGCTTCTTGTTCAATATACAAGCCAAGATAGCTTTTCATAAGCCAATATAATTATGTTGGGTAAGTCCTCCATACAAAATAAGCTAATAGCTTAAATTTCTGGACAAATAAAACACGGCTAATATTAACTTTAAGCTTTCGAATGCATCTAGTTACATCTCTCCTCCAAATCAGCACCAAACTCCATTAGTGTTGGAAATTGAATTTTTTGAATTTTTTGAGTTACCTACTGGCATCCAGAGGGTAGCTTTTAATTACTCTCTATGTGATTTTACTGAGTTGAATAATAATTTATTGGTTTTAGATTGGTCTCAGCTGTTTGAGAAGAAGGATGCAACTAGTTGTTTCAATATTTTTAAGTCTAACGTTTACGATGTTTGTTTAAAAAATATTCCACAATTATACTCTAAAACTTTTAAGCTCCCTTGGTTCTCTAAAGAGCTCAAACTTCTAAGGAATTTGAAGAACAAGCTTTACAAAAAGTTCACACGCTCAAACGACGCTAATCTGCGCGAACGTTATGTGCTTTATAGAGCTAAATTTAACAAGCTGAATAAATCTTCATATAGAAATTACATACACAATGTTGAAAGTAACATAAAAAGAAATCCTAAGCTTGTTTGGAGTTACATAAAGTCGAAAAAGAATTGCCCAAATATTCCCGCTTCAGTTCAACTAAATGGTGTTTCAGCTAACTCTATTTTGTATGCTGTCAATCTTTTTGCTGACTTTTTCTCGTCCCATTTTATTTTAGATAACCCGGATAGTGTTGTTTCTGAGGACCTTTCTTTAGACTCAAATAATTCTCTCTACTTCGGTAACTTATTTTTGTCTAATGAAGATATTGTTAATGGCATAACTGATTTAAAGTATTCCACTAATACTGACACCGATGACCTCTCAGTTATCTTGTTAAAAAGCTGCCCTCTCTTATCGAGCCTTTGAGACATATATTTAATATGTCATTGGCTGATGGGGTGTTTCTCGACGACTGGAAACTGGCTTTCATTACGCCGATTCTCAAAAGTGGTAATAAAAATGACATAGCGAACTATAGGCCGATTTCCAAGCTCACATCTGTCTCTAAGCTGTTCGAATGTATCGTGAAAGACAAAATATACTGTGCTACTAAGCACGTGTTATGTCCTAATCAACATGGATTTATCCCGGGCAGATCAACGGTAACTAACTTAACGGTATTTACGAAGGACTGTTTTGCAACCTTTCAAAAGGGATTCCAAATTGATGCCGTACACGGATTTCTCTAAGGCCTTCGATAGGGTATCTCACCGTATCTTGATAGCGAAACTGGCGAGACTAGGCTTCCACTCTGCTTTCTTGAAGTGGATTATATCGTATCTAAGTAACAGGCGCTGTGTTGTAATTGAAAATGTGTCTTCCCGTTCGTTTATTGCTTCCTCAGGTGTTCTCCAGGGTAGTATCTTGGGTTATTTATTATTTGTGCTCTTTATTAATGATATTTCCTCTTGTTTCTCTAAATGTAACTTCTTGCTGTATGCTGATGACCTGAAGATTTATTATGAAATTAGTTGCCCGCAAGATTCACTAACTCTCCAAGCTGAGCTCGACAACTTATACAATTGGTGTATGCGTAACTGTCTATTCCTTAATATTAGTAAACGTCATTATACCTCCTATGCTAAGTTATTAAGACTGGTACCTACTTCCTACTGTATCTCAAATGTGCCGCTGAAGCCAATTTGTGAATTTAAGGACTTGGGGGTCTATTTTGATACCAAGCTTAGCTTTACCACTCACATCAATTTTATTATCTCTAAATCGTTCGCGATGTTGGCATTTGTTCTTCATAATTGTTCTACGTTTTCCGATACTTATACTTTCAAACTTTTGTATACGTCCTTTGTTCGTTCTAGGCTGGAATGCGCGGTTTTTATTTGGAGACCATACCATTATATTTATATCAACAGATTAGAATCTGTTCAAAGGGTTTTTGCTCGGTTTGCTTTTCGCTCCCTAAGATTTACTGAACCTCTCCCGTCTTACCGTTCTCGCTGTCTATTAATCAACCTTATGGCCTTAGATGCGAGGCGTACTCTTTTATCGATGTGTTTCGTATTTGACATCATCTCAGGCTCTATTGATTGTCCATTCCTTCTTATGAGAATTGGTTTTAATGTTCCTCCACGTATTCTTCGTTGCAATGAATTATTTTATGTTGGCTTAGCAAAAACCGTTTATGGCATGAACACCCCTTTAAGGAGGGTGCTATGTCGATTCAATGCTTATTCTTCTTCCTTAGAGTTTGATTTCTCTTCTTCCAAGCTTAATTTTAAGAATATACTTGTAAGGGATTGGTTATGAAAACCATGATATATACAAATTTTTTATTTTTTTTGCGTTATCCTGTAAATGCGTAAATTTGTAATATAGTCTGTAAGCACATTGTTTATTGATTAATAAATGAAATGAAATGAAATAAAATAGATAAGTTTACGGCCCTTAATATGCTTAATTTGTTAAATGGCCCATCAAGTCGATTGACCGTGTATGTTCTTGTGGTGTGATTGTACCAGCTGCTGGTGCGACTTCAAAAACTATTTGAAAATTTTATGATTGTACCAGCATGCTGGTGTCGTGAGTGGTGAAATTAGCTAAATTTTCTAAGTAAAAAGTGTTTTGGCGGAAATTTCTTGCACTATATGAATCAAAGCCGTGTGTGTGGAGGATTAAGTTCCCCGATATTGCAGTTGTGAATTAAAAAAACAATGTTTAACAAAGTGGTAGAAAAATTATGAAATTTCGGCTGTACTCATTTCGATCTTTCCTCGACCACATTTGTAAAGAAATTAATATTGTAGCAGCATGCTGGTATGTTATGTGCTTCGAGCCTGATGGTAAAATCACTTGATGGAGCCAGCAAGCTGGTGTCGTATATTTTCCCTTAAATACAAAACGGTTGTTGGTTGGAAAAATATTTGCTTTTTTTCCAGAGTTCATTGTTTTTCTATACCATTACTCATTGAAAATGTTTGCGTGTATGCTTATACATATCGTCGTTTAAAGTACAAAACCGCGTATCGTCATTCTGCAAAACCGCGTAACTGACATCGGCTGCCAAAAATTGGATTTGCTCACACAAGCTCTTGGCTCAATCCTTATCCATTCGTCCTGAAATATACTAGCCAGAAATGCGATTGCTTTATAAAAAAAGAACCATTTTGAAATATGAGTGTTTTTACGCTCTAGAAAATAATTTCTACAACTTCACATTCGCGGTTGCCCATTTTGCTGATACGCGGTTTTGCATTTTGTTGATACGCGGTTTTGCACTTAAAACGACGATGTATGTGTATGTAAGTAAAAAATTTTAGCTCCCATTTTTAGCCGCAACAACTTTTTTTTAGCTCTTTTTTAGCCCTTTTTTAAAGGAATTTAGCTACCACTAAAAAGATTCGCGGCAACACTGTTTCTGAGATGTCTATGATTAACACAAATTAAAACTCTATTCTAAACATAAAACTTTATTTTAACAAGAATGAGTTTTAACTTGCCACTATGATTATGGGCCAATGAGTTTAGCTCAATAACAACTTTCAAACAACACCACTCTGTAACTGTTAAAATGTACAAATCTTGTGATCCTTGCTTTAGATCAGACATGGGCACTTTTTTGCCCGCGCAGTAGCGAAAGTGCGAGCGCGGGCTGGAGGTGACAGGTAATAAGATCAACGGAAATAAGGTCAATTGACTTTATTTCCCACCCTGGTGCGAAATTGCTTAGCTTCGCGGTGGCCCGCGTCAGCGCGCCACACCGCGCGCGTCGCGCTCGCGTCCCGCGTACGCAGCGCGACCGGCGCGCACACCACGTCACGCTACGCCGCGGCCCCCCCCGGCCCCCTTTCCCCGTCTCACGACGAGCTGTAACGCAGGTAGATTTATTTTTTGTATACGTTGAAATAAAATTTGTATATATTTTAAACATCGAGCGTTTATATTCAATAATACCCCCTATCTGCACACTTTTCACAAAGATGGGATTCTGATATAAAAATCCACCTAAGCTTTAACTGTCATCAGTGATATTAATGTTACCTTATATAACGACAGGTAATAAGTCCCAGATGGTTTCTAAAATCACAAATTAGTTTTTGTGCAAATTGCAGATAGAGGGTATTAATGAATTCAAGCCCTCGATATTTCACATTTTTATATTTGTAAGTTATTGGAAGCAGGGATGCCAAATTGGCTCAAACCGTGCCATTTGTTCCTATTTTACTTCAAATGGCACTTAAGTTTTCAATTTGGCACAAAATGCCAAAATGGCACTTTTGTAAAAAAATAACATTTCAATACAGTTTTGTGAAATCCTTTGCGTGCACTTCTTTTTCTCAACTAAAATTTTCTAATTTTTGGCTTTATTTTATTGCTAAATGTGAATGATTAAAAGGAATTACACCTTTTTTGGCACTTTTATTTTTCTATTTGGCACTTTTTTTATCATCAATATGGCACCTCATAACTAAGGAGAGTTGGCAGCCCTGATTGGAAGATTTCTGCTGTGTTTTGAGGCAACAACTTGTCTGCAGTAAAAAAGCATATAATTTGTGTTTCAAAAGTGTGTGAAAACCAATCAATT
>NW_023458571.1:5295546-5321229 GCF_013731165.1 Rhagoletis pomonella
ATTTACAGTTTTCCGTTTGTTTATTTAATATAAATTTTTTGTAAAAATATCGGTCTACATACGAATAAAGGCGCGCTGGTGTTTTGACGGTGAAAAAAAGCGTTTAAAAAAATTTTGCGAAAAAAGATGCTTATAAAAAACTTTGGCGAAGTATGTTAAGAGTATTTGACGCTGAAATTTTTTTATGCGTCTTTTTTCGCCGTCAACTTTTGAGCTCGCGCCTTTATTCGTGTCTAGTGACGATATAGCATATTCTAGGGGTAAATGCAATTTTAAAATTTTTTATAAACTAAAACTTAAAAGAAAGTTTATTTTCCATTTCTTGGGCAGCATTTTATATGATTTTTTCGTTTTTCTCGAGAGCTGGAAGCAGTTCTTAAAAAAGGTCAACATAGGATTGTGCCATCCTAATAACCTGCAGTGAATAAGTTAATAATATTTTTGGAAAAATTTCTGATATGCAGTTTTGTAGCCCATTAAATTATAGTGTAATTAAGTGCAAGTTTGAAGTGACCCTGAAATAGCCCCGATTATTCAAATTCATTTATTTTTTATTGACAGCGCATTTTATTCCATATAAAAGTTTTGTCGAGCATACTTTGTATGAGAGAAAATGCGCAGCACTATCACCAGAAAAATTTTCAAAAATCACCGATATTTTACAGACACTTGAAACTTGGACTTTATTGTACCCCTTTGTTGACATTTTTTTAACTCTGTATAAAGTTTTACAGTCGGATGTAATGAATATTAAATAAACAAAATTAAAAGTGTAAATACTAAAGATTAAAAAGTTGAGCTATTCAAATGACGAGGAGTGTATGTGGCGTACGTTTGGGAGAGTGAGCCTTTTTACTCCAGAATGCGTGTGCAGTGGCTCTCATTGCTATACGTGTATTAGTAAGATTTGTTGCCCCCTTCCCGTTTACCCATGAACGAAAGACACAAGATCACGCCTTCCCGAAAGAAAGAAAAAAGTTATTTTCTAGCTGTTGAAATCTCGACGCCATCTTTGTTGTAAGAAGTAAACAACGAAGAGAACAAAAAAAAAACGCGTAATATTTGAACGCATGAATAATCATTTTTATTATGCAAATTCTTCTATAAATCATGTCGTTGTGTTAAATTATACTTTACCTTATGTGTACACACGTTGTCACAAGCAAAAATTAAGAAAATTGCAGTAACAAGCCACCGCCAAATTGTAAACAACGAACAAATGTAAACAAACGGCTAATGTCAAAGTGGCCCAACTTTTTTCCTAAATGCGATTATAACGGGCTACTAAGAAGAAGGCGTGATCTTGTATTTTTGGTTCATGCCGTTTGCCCATGGTTTTCCCCTTATGAAGCCCGGAAATGGGCTCGCTTGCCAATACGGCCAAAAAACCCCATACGGGCAAAAGTGCCCATGTCTGCTTTAGATGAATATAAACATAGGGAGCTGCGAAAATGTTAAAATTTAAAGCTAATTGCATAGTATACATCAGGGTTGTTGCGAATATTCGCATTCGCAACCGCGGAGCTTCCGCATTAATTTTAACATTCGCATTCGCAATTATCAATGGGGAGCTTTTGCGAATGCGAATATTTTGCAAGTGGACCGATAAGACGTATATATGGCAAACAAAAATTACACATTGTAGCCAATATTTTTGCCTGTGGTCGTAGGAGTATTTGTGTAACAAAACTGGTTAAATGTCATATTTATCAACTTTGATAAAAATGTCTTTAAAATATTATTTCTTAAGCTATATAACCGAGCTATCAATGAGCAGCCATAAAAGTTCCCACTTCTACTTGACCTTTGACGTACGTCAAAGAGAACATAGTCCTTTTAATAATAAGTTTTTTCTGTGCTTTAAATACCTGCTTTGGCTTCTTTCTTTATTATGATTTTTTTGGACCAATCTTAAAAAAAACTACTAGACACAAAAGAAGAAAGTGTGCATTTTTATTCTTAACAAAATTTTCGTGATTTGCTTTTGATGTTATAGGCGGCATACACGGTGCGTCTGACTCGTGAGTCGGTTTGGATGTGTTTGTGAAAATAAATATGGGTTAGTTACACCAACATGACCCCCGGCATGACTCTGAATGATTCAACTGTGTGTAGTCGAAGGCGAGTCAACACGTAGACAAATGACTCGCGAGTCAGACGTACACTGAGGGAAATGATGCATAGTAAAAATGAATACTTTATATTTGATTATCGTTTAAAAATGTTCGAATTTAAAAATAAAATTTTGATACAAAATTTATTACGCACGTATTTAACTGTTCACATCTGAGTATATACGCACCCCAAGCATGCAGAGCGTAGCTCTGAGAGCGGTGACAACACACACATTCATACATAGTACACGTTTATCTGTACAAATCGCGTGCTGTGGTGTTGATGGATATTCAACATTTGAAAGCAAGTTTATATGCCTGGGTGTAGCTGAGTGCGCAAAGATGCATGCCACAATTTGTTGATACCCAGAGATGGTCAGGGTTTGAATTCCACTGCAGGCAACATAACATGTAAGTTAAATAATTTTTTTTTTAGTTTTTTGTCTTGATTATTCATTTCACGGATGCTTTTTCAGAACGAACGCGGTCATTTTAATACGCGCGTAATTGAATTGAATATTTACCAATATACAGTACTTTCGTTGACTTTTATAGTAAGATCAATTACATTTCTATTTGATTTTAATATTTTTTTCCGTCAGTGTACCGCGTATGCCACCTAATACATATATTCGTTTGAATAATTTCAAATGGGGCAGTGATGGAAATTGAGTGTGCATTGTGCCATTTTCGGCTCTTTCGGAAGCAGCCGGCACCTCAAGCACAATCGATTGATTTTCGGCACTATTTTTGCGTAACTCAATGCAACTAATATATATTTTTTTCGGATCCGCAATTAAAAATATACTTTTTATCTAGGGCTGCCAGACGTCCCGGTTTTCCCGGACATGTCCCGGTTTTAGACTATTTGTCCCGGTGTCCCGGTCCAACCTTAAAATGTCCCGGGTTTCATTTAAGTGTCCCGGTTTTCGATTCGATTGCACAAATTTTGAATAAAAATTACTACACTGAGAGAAAAAATGCGTTGTAATATTAAGAAAAATTTTTTGAATTTACTGAGGGAAATAACGCATAGTAAACATGAATATTTTTTATTTGATTATCGTTTAAAATGTTCGTATTTAAAAACAATACTTTCATACCACGAACACGTGGTGTTGAATCAAACTGAACATTTGAATGTACATTTACATGTCTGGCTGTAGCGGAGTGCACGAAGATGCTTGCCACAATTTGCTAATTTCCAGAGCGTCAGGGCTTAAATCCCATTACAGGCAGCATGGAATTTAAATATTTTTTTAACTTAATTATGGAAAAGCAATCGGTAATTGCAAATCGCTTCATTTTAATATGGGCGTATTTGAATTGAATATTTCTATACTAAATACTAAAATTTGTATACTTAAATGTATTACGAGTTGGGTTGGTGCTCTTTCATATGCGATTTTTTTTTTTTAATTTAGCACGTTTTGCACAAGCAATAGTTGATGATTAATATACTTGTGTACCTAAATACGTTAAAATGACATGCACAGAGTTTTACAATTATATTAAGCAAAAGCCAGAAGTTTTGAAACAAGCTCACAGCAACGAAACAAATGACTGATATTTTAATGTTACCTTGTATTTAATGTTTTTTCTTTGATTAGTTATAAGTACCGTGCCGTACAAAATTGGCTCGGAGACTCTTTCGTTGATTTTTTGCAATTATTTATTTTTTGCTGACAGCGTCTTACACATACAAAAAAATGTCGAACACAGTTTGTATGGAAGAAACTCTCAGTAAAAACAATACAAAAATCAACTAAATTTTTATGGGCTGCAAAACTTCATTTTCAAAATTTTTATAAAAAAGTCTGAATAGAAAGTTGCGAATTTGTATGCAAAATTATTGCATTTTCCCGAGTTTTGCACAAAGTTTAGAAATTTTATTTTAATGTTTTCTGATGTATTTAGTATAAAATGTATTTTTATAAGGAACAAAAAAGGTACATGCATTGTGGAAAATTCTCTATAATTTAGTTGTGATTAATTGTTTTGTTTTGCTGGTGTACGTTGTAATGATCTCATGATCTCATGTTTCTATGTTTTTTTTTTGTCAAAATAAAATTTTACTACATCCTTTCGTACGTAATTTTTGTCGAAACGAAATGGAAGGGACCGAGAGGCCTCTCCCCCCTTAAGTGTCCCGGTTTGGCAACAGAGATATCTGGCAGCCCAATTTTTATCGTATGTGCTTAAACTAGTAAATTATATAAATATAGAAATGCGAGCAGAAGAAGCTCGTATCTACATTGCGCTATGCGCTTAACATTTTTGTTTAAACAAATTTGCTGCAATTTTATATCTAAAGCAAATATAGAACCTCATTTAATATATACCTTAGACGTAAATAATCATACACCCATTTTATATATTTTTTGTGGAACAACCCCGATATATTTTTTACTAAAATGAAATTAAAAATTTTAAATTAAGTGGTTTACAATTTAATGTTAAATTTTGCCAAGATTTAAGAAAGAGAATCTTGGTAATGAAATTTTTTAAAGCCGCGCCGGTTTTCGCGCACAAAGCAGTAAACTCTGCTTAAGCGTTGCCGTTGGTCAGCATATTAAAAATATTTTGGAGATGGTTAAGATCGACTGCAGGAATGCAGAAGCAGTCACTACGGAGTTAATTATGAAAGTTCGTATGATTACCGCCGATCTTGGAGTAGAAATTTATCTACCACGTTTGGCAGGTAAACAAAAAACAGAAGTAACCTCTATCGGTCAATGAAAATAAGTACTGGCGACAACCTGTAATAATACCGAATCTGGATTCACTAACGGCCTCTTTACAACTAGACTTTTCCAATAAAAATACTCCAGCTCCAGTAGTGAAGATGTACAAAAGAACGCGAAACATTTTGAACAAATCTATGATCTTGATATAGAAGTTGTAGATCTAGTTAAGGAAAAAAAAACGAATGTCTACCAGCGATAAACAAGTGTATTTCCATTTTGAGCACTTTTCCATGCACAACAGCTACTGTGGGGCGATTGTTTAATACTCTTAGTGAGTAAAAACCTAGCTGAGAAGCTTAATGGAGAATAATAGCTTTCTGGACTATGCCTCATGTGTGTCCATAGAAAAATCGTTACCGAAAACCTCGAGATGATTCAGGAGGAAATAATCGAAAAGAAAAGAAAATCCGAGACGTTTGATATTAGCGTAAAAATGATTTAATATAAAATAGAGATGTTTTTAGAAACAATTATATTTACTTTGGCCCCCCTACATTTGATCCTGGGTACGTACGCCCTTGGTAACAACTGTTTTGATTTTGATAGGAAAGGTTGCGCAAGCTGGACATTTTAATCTGCTATTACTTTAGGAATAAAAGAGACTGATGGTTGCATTTTTACATTTCGTAATTCAGAATAAATGAGTAAACAGAAATTTTTGTTCATACGTAAATTTTTTTGAAAACTACATAAGTACTTTCAGGTATGTAGTTTTACTGTCCATTAAATTTTAGTACAATAAAGTGGCTCAAAGTACGCGGTGATTTTGAGAATTTTTCGTTGTAGGTGCATATAAAGCATATCCACTCATAAAGAAAATTAAAAATATTAAAAATCAATGCGAATTCTTAGCCACTTTAAACTTGCATTTTATTATTCTAAAATTGAGTGGACTATAAGAGTGCACACGCGAATTGGGGAAATTTTGAAAGACGCGCGACTCAGTAGGTAAATCTTGGGAATACATTCAGCTCCATCTGTGAACTATTTAATCAATTAGTATGTTCCTCACAGTTCATCCGCAAAGTTTCCCCAGATATGCGAAAACTTACAGCTAATTGAAAACTACTGTAGATTGTCATTTTGTGATTTGTTTTGTACTGTGGATCTTATTATTGAGAAACAATTCCTTAAACAAAAGACGCTGCAGTCTGCGATGGTAAGTATCTATTCCATATTCATGAATTTATGATAGTTTTTCGTATAAACTAAATTTTTCGAATATTCGTTGATATCTCATTGGTCACACTTTGGCAATCGACTAAAATAATACTGAATTGCAATTGATTGATACTTCCCATTTATATTAAGAAGGAAGTTAAACATTTTTTTAAGAGATTAAATCATAATTAAAAAAGCAATTTCTCCGGTTTTCAAAGTTAGCCTCCGAAATCGAGATATGGGCTTTCGAAGTTTGAAATAGGACCTTTGGTAAAAAATTATTTTTAATTATTGTATGTAAATATCTAAAAAGTAAAAATATAGGCGTAGTCCGCCTTGTGATCTTATTTTAACGGTGTATGACTTTTTTTGTGCAAACCTATATTACAGGTGCCACATTTTTTTTAAAAATCAGTTCAAAATTTTTTTAAATATCTAAAAGGTTTTTAATTTTTCGAAGATCTGACCGTTGACCCCCTATAGCATCTGTAATATTAGTTTGCACAAAAAAAAATTTATATACCGTTTAAATAAAAGCAAAAGTCGTACCACGACTATTTTTTAATTTTTCTAGTAGTTTACGCACAGTAATTAAAAATAATTTTTTACCAAAGGTCCAATTTCGAGTCTAACTTCGAAAAACGGAGAAATAACTTTTTAAGTTATGACTCAATCTCTTAAAAAAATTGGATTGGTCCATTACCCAGCCGAGTGCTGTACAGTGTAATTTTTTGGAAAACTTTAAGAAAATACTCATAGTTTTTTTCTTGCTTCGTTCTGTTTCATGAGTTTTTGGTAATCTTTGCTTGGCCCCTGATCCCTATATTAAAAATAAAGCAGTGCAGTTAACTGCGTTGGGCGTGTGCCGAGAGAATTGAAAAATTATCTTTTTATCATTAAGGTAAAATTACCCCTTTTGGAACGAGTACCAGTTTTAAAACAATATTATACATTTTTGTAGAAAAAAAGAAATAAGCCGCTCTGTGAACACACGTGAGTGCGATTTTCCTGCAACATCGTGAGCATTTACAAAATTGCGCAATTTTTGACCGTATCTGCGTCCGCATAATTGGGCAATGATTGATCAATTTCGTTATTTTTCTGAAAAATTATATTTATATCATATAATTCTAACACACTGATGCAAAATGTGTATCAGTTCTTCGAATTCACTGAATTTTAAAAATTTTCAAATTTGTTAATTTGAAATTTTTACTTTTTTTGTTGTTTTTTCGAATTTGTACTATTTTACATAGTTGAATGTCACAGCAAGTTTGAATATTTTCGCAAGTTTAGAAAATAACAAAAATTACAAAATTTTTAATTTAATGAAATTATTAAATTTCTTGAGATTTCTTATTTTTATGATAATTTCCAAAGTTTTAAGAACTATCTAAAATGAGAAAATTTTGTCATATAGAAAATTATTGAGGTTTTAGAAATTTTATATTTTCCAAAATTTTGAGAATTTTATTTATTCTGAAATCCATCCTAAAATGTAAAGATGTGATACATGACAAATTGTCGAAAAATTCTTATGTTCATGGTACTTGTGCACGAAACCTAGAAAATTCTTAGAGTTCTAAAATATATTAACATTCTTGAAAAATTCCAAAAATTTTCCACTTTTGTGAACATTTATTTTGTGCTTTGTCTACTTCAGTATATACAATTTTAGTATTTTATTCACGATATATGTTGAAAAAAAATTGCTCCCCCCAAGAATTGCTGTTGGGTCCGCCCCTGATGTTCCCAATAGTTTTTGTGATAATTCGGTAAAACAGTGAAATACTTTTAAATATTTTTTAATTTACCTCGATAAAGATAGAAATTTGGGGTACTAATATTTAATTAAATGTTTTTTTTTTAAATATGGAGTATGCATAAATTAAAGGGTATATAAAAGAGGATCTACTCTTCAAAAAGAAAGAATGCATTTAAGAAAGGCTCTCCGTGAGATTTCTGTTTTTCTTATAAGGTAATGGTACCTTATGGACGATTTTTAATTCATGTATTGGCACATTAACATGCTTTTCGGCACATTTTTTAGGAAAAATTTGGCACAATTTTAAATTTTGATTTTCCATCACTGAAATGGGGCTCTTTGGGGAATTTATTTTTAGCGAAAATTCTAAAAACAGTAGTTTTGCTTAATTGTTGGATAATATGTTTTTCATAGGGATATACATTGGATCTTTGGCTAAAAACTTCTGTGGTAAAACTGTCCCTTCTTTGCTATTTAAAGTCAATGAGTAAGCTCCTTCAATATGGATTTCCAGTACAAATGATCAACCTCTAGCTATAAAGAGAATCGATGCTCCAATAATTAAAAAGCTATAGGTCTGACCTTTAATTAGATAAGAATTACGTAACTATCTGTTATTCAAATGCTTATAAAAAAACGGGGTGCTTTAAAAAAAATAACAATATTCTGATCCGATTCGGCTGGCAGCCACGACTTTGGAAACAGATTTTTGTTCAAAAATAATAATCTATTTTCCATATCCACCTATTTATCTCGCTATAAGCACAAATTTTTCAAAGCAGTCGCAGAAGAAAGTATTAAAAATGAATTACAAAAACTAAAATCGAAAAGTGCCGATAAAGTTACAGGTTCTCCAAATTCTGAAACAACATGACATGTTTGTGTTGGTTTGGTTTGTAAGCGCTGTTTAATCAACGATCTCGCCATTATGCTAGATTCTAATTGTTTTTTAAAAATACCTCACATCCGCATTCGCATCCGCATCCGCGGATGTCTAAAATTCCACATCCGCAGCATCCCTAGTATACATTTAGGTTGTAAGTTTGTTGTGTATGTGGAGATTCTTGCAAATTATTTTGCAATTTATACACACAAATGTATAAACAGCAGCAAGCTTATGCCACCAACAGCGATGTCGTATGCATAGAATTTCTACTGGGTGTGTATGTAAGTTAACTACATACAAATGTATATATGTATATCCATACATGAGCAAACATGCCATACGGAGTTATACCGCGAGTTAAATAATAAAATCGTAGCTTAACAGTTTGGGATCTTTTTATTATAAAATGAATCTAAAGACTGAAAAAACTTGACAAACATTGAAAAACAATAAATACTTAAATTCAGAAACTGCTGAGCATAGTTGCCAACTTGGTGCTTTAAGCACTAGATTTAGTGCTTTTGGAAAATTAAAACGCAAAAAAAAATTATTTAGTGCATAGTGCCTTTTTTAGTGATTTTTTCTGAACTAAAATTACTCCGATATAGTTAAAACCTGAAATAATTTTTAAATATTTAAAGCTGTGGCAGCACTGAATTTACAAAAATCTACAATTTTAAATGCACTTAAATATAACCATGATTGATAAATGCTAGTAGATATGCGAGTAAGTTAAGTATTTCTTTTTGTTCGTTTCTAATTATTTTTAAAAAAATTTGTTTTTGTACCACCTGAGTAAATCACATTGTTTCTTGGTGCTGAATCCAAGTCTGGCCGCACAATTGCTCTAGCACTAGAATTTGGAGATATCCTAACCTCAAAGTGCCAAAATCACGGCGATATTTGAGGTTATATAATGAAAACAAACATTTTTTTGGTCATTTCTACTTAGGGCATGATTTTCGTTTGTTGGGATTCGATATTTCTTTCTTGAGATATATCAGTTTTAATGTGCAGTACTTCGGTATTACGTCGTAAGCATGACTCATTATAGCATGTGCCTTTTCAATCGTTATGAGCGAAAAAGTTTTGTTTATTGATTTATGTATGCATTATTGTAAATATAACAGCATGGCTTACTGGTGTCAAGTAAATCTTATGCCTCTAAATCTTAAGAAATTTAAAGTAATGTGCTTTTAACGAAGAGCTGTTCATCCCGCTTCTTATAAAATATGTAACCATAACCTGGAACAGGTATACAATTTTATGGACCTTGGTATCACAATGGATCCTAAGCTTAATTTTAATCTTCATATTAATGTGACAGTCAACAAGGCTAAAGGTGTACTTGCATTTGTGAAATAATGACCCTTATATCACTAAAATCCTGTTTACAACATTAGTTAGGCCAATTCTGTAGATCGTTTCTGTAACCATTCTCTACCAAGGCGAATCGAGATATGAATTCGCCGCCCTGTTCTCTACTGCTAATGAGTAGTAGAGAATGACGGATATTCTCTACCAGTAGAGAAATAATCGGTCGAGAAAAGTTACAGAAGCGGGCTACTGGAATACGGTTCGGAGGTTTGGAATCCAAGGTATCAAATTTACGCAGACAAGATAGAATCAATTCAAAAACAATTCCAACTTTTTGCTTTAAGAAATTTCCGTTGGGATTCTCAATATAACCTTCCACCTTATACGAGCCGATTAAAACTTATTAATCTTCCTACACTTTCCAGCCGCAGGCAAATGCTTGGTACAATTTGTATAGTTAAATTACTAACAGGCTCAATTTCAAGTCCGCTTCTTCTGGGCGAAGTTAATCTTAATGTTCCCTCCCGGGTATCAAGACACTTTTGTCCCCTATTTCTGAAAGCTTGTAAAAGTAATTTTGAATTGCCCGACCCACTCCGTTGCTTATGCCAGGATTTTAACTCTCATTCCAGCACGTTTGATATATCAGATCCGCTTTTCAGCATTAAGAAATCGATACTGTCCTCTCTCAATAAATGAATCATTAAAATAAAGACATAAAATCGGCTGATGAATTTAGTTCTGTAGCTGAACAGTTTTAGATCTCGACACTTAACAACCTCCTGCCTATCGTGACTCGGCGCAAAAATTGAAAATAAATACTGGTTCCGTACGTCATCCGGACTGCGCCCCTCGTGCGGATGGGCGGGAATGGAGGGTAAACCCCGTTGGGATTATTATTATTATTATATTGTTAATTTTTTGTTTTTGTTAAACACATAAAAACTGTTATAAAAAAAGCATCAATTGATTCAAAACCATTTGGTGCTTTTAGTGTGGTAAAACGCTTTTTTTTCCAAGTTTTTGGTGATTTTTGAAAATCAAAAGTTGGCAACACTGCTGCTGAGTAAAATTAATAATATTATAGTAATAAAAATAAACAGTAACATAACTTCCCCCTCGTTAAAATTGATGACATGCCAAGTTAAACCAAAAACAAAATTGAGTGATACGATTAAATCCATAATAAATTTACTAATAATAAGTGTATTTTAACAGCAATTAAATATTTTAACGAATGATAATGTATATAATGTTTATGCTAAATTAATGTCTTGGATATTCAATTTATCAGCATACTTATTTTTTCTTTTAATATTTTTAATAGGTACATTTTGTAAATCACCTTTTATAAATTTTGATTGCTCTTTATGTCAAACATTTTTATAATTTTTGATATATCCTTCTTTTCGATATTCTGTATAATTTTGTCTATTCAAATTTCTTTTGTTTAAATATCTTCCTTTTTCATTGATGATATTTATATGCAGAGTTGGGCAAAATTTATTCGAATGACGAATAACAAATGAATAAATTGTTTCTCTTGTTATTCGTAAATAATAAATAATTTTGTTTATTCAAAAAAAAAATTATTCGAATGACGGATAAATTATTTTATTCGTTATTCGAATAATTATTATCTTCATTAATTATTCGAATAACGAATAAAATAATAATAAAAGAAGTAATTTATGTATATAGATATGTACATATATTTATGTATAAAATGATAACCGTTATCGTTGTTGCGATTGAACTCAAACCTCTGGATAGATTTAAGTCAAATTTTCGGTGGTTATTCCCTGCGCATATAGTCCTATTAAAGGCTACTAGAAAACTCCTTGGTGGCGATGGAGCCGAGTTATTTATAAAAGCCGTATTTATGAACAGATTTCGTTCAAATTCAAAATGTGTTCTTCCTGCATGATGAAAAATACTTATGCGAAAAATGGACCCGCTATGTAGGTGGCGCTGCAGTTGAGTTATTTAGAAAATCCCTATTTATTGTACAATCAGGTTGCAATTCATAATGGTGCTGCAGTCGAAATCATTAGAAACCCCATATGTTTGGACTACTTTGTTTTTTATGTTTATATTATATGAATTTACGATGTCTTACGTCGTCATACACCCTAAATGCGACTTTGCATCTACCTCCGCTTGATGAAATTGCTCGGGCGGCCATTGCTGCAGCAGTAAGACTCAAGGAAACCAGCTCTTGGATATTTTAAAAGTGGCGAATCAGCAAGGAAAGTAACGACCACATCCTTCCAAGAAAGACCACTGTTGGTATATCAATGGCCAAATTTTACATCGAGGATTTTTGGCTCTCCTATAATAGAAAACGCACATCTGTGCTCTTCAGCTTCCTTATAAGGACTTTTGTTGGCCTACATGACATAAGCCTAGAGGCTGACGCATCGGATCAATGTTGTAGTTGCAAGATCATAGAAGAAGATTACGCACGCTTAGAAAAGATCTCACAAGTGGAAATAAGACCATCGGTAAAGCTCATGACATTGAAAGGGATTTTTTCTTGCATATAGCATCAGAGCGCTATTTTTTTGGCAGAAATATGTGTTTATATGTACATTGTTCTTATTACAATTTCCCGATTCTACGCTAATTGGTTTTTCTTTGGTAATGGAATGATATGAGTTGTTATAATATTCAATTGCTTTGTTTAATTTATCTTTAATGCTCAGTGGATTATTTTCAATATTTAGCATTCTAATTTTTTCTGTAAGCGTATTATGTAACCGCTCAATATCGGTGTTACCCATATGATTATTCGCTTTTGTCAAATGTAAACTTATATTCTCTGTCCTTAGATAGTCTCTTATATTTACACTTTTAAACTCGTTATCCGTTATCAGAACTTTGAAATAACCCTTTTGTGATTTATATTGTCTTAATTTCTCAATTATTGTTTGGCTATTTCTGTCCTCAAGGTAGTAAGCGGTAGCAAATTTGGAAAATCGATCTATAAAAGTTAAAAAATTAGATTTTGTATTAGTATAAACGTCCATATGAATAATCTGGTTTATATCTTTTGGTGTTTCAGTTAAAAAAAATTTAGCTTTTATCGGATTGCGATCATACTTTACTTTGTTAAAAACATCACAGTTATTAATATATTTTTGAATTAAAGTCTTTAGATTTGGATAATATATATATTTTCTCAGGCCTTGGTAATTTTCGCTAATACCAGTACGTCCAGTTTCATATCTGTGATAATGTGTATTTGATTAAATGTTTCATCCTCTGAACTCATATCCTTTGCATTATAAGAACATCTATAAAATTTTATATTTGACTATAACTCTATAATTTTTTGTTGTAAAATATTATATTTGTGATCAGCGAGATCTGCGTAAATTCCTACTTTGCCACTTGTTACTTGTCGTTGCAATATTTCTCCTAAATCCTTATTAAGATCTGCTGAATTAATATATACTTTCTGCTTGTTGTTCTTTATTTCAAAATCTTTTGTTTTTGAATTGGTTAATATAATTTGTACCGGAAATCTGTTAACCACTGTCTCTAAAGTACCTATATGATTATTTAAGTCCTTTTCTTGAGAATGTACTGTCATTGCATCATCTTTTGCGTTATTATATAAAGAATTTTAGCTATCATAACTACCTAAATTTACTTCTTTTGTATCAGTATTTATCCTACTTAGAAAGCCTGCTACATGGTTATCTCTTCCCTTAACGTAGTCAATATTCATATTATAATCACTTAACTTAATCAACCACCGGTAAAGCCTTGGATTTGCGTATTTCCCTTGGGTTTTTGTGTATAACCATTTGAGTAGCTGATGATCATATGTAATAGTAAATTTAACACCGTACAAGTACGGCCGAAAATAGCTAACACCCCAAACGATTGCCAATAGTTCCTTTTCTGTAACCGAATAATTACGTTCATGGTCGCTCAAAGTTCGGCTGGCAAAACATACAGGATGTGTGTCTTGTTGCAACACTGCCCCTATTGCAAGTGAGCTGGCGTCAGTGGCCAACTCGAAACGTTTATTAAAATCAGGGTACTTAAGTACCGGGACTTTAGTAATGATTCGTTTAAGCTTCTCGAATGAATTTATAAAATTTGAATCGTTTACATTAATTTTTGCGTCTTTCTTCAGAAATTTTACCATGGGGTGTACCACATTCGCAAAATCCCTAATGAATTTTTGGTAATAACCAGACATGCCTAAAGATGATTTAATTTGTTTGATAGTTTTTGGAATCTTTAGACCCAATATATGTTTCACTTTTTCTGGATTTGGTTTTACACCTTCGGGTGTCAAAACATGGCCTAAATAAAGAGTTTCTTTTGAAAAAAATTTGCATTTATTTATGTGCATTTTTAATTGAGCCTCCCGTAACTTACACAAAATTTTGTTAATGCTTTCAATATGTTCGGCAAAGCTTGTAGAAAATATAAGTATATCATCCAAGTATACTACACATATTTTGTTGATGAAATCTTTCAAAATTCTATTAATTAGCCTTTGGAACGTTGCTGGAGCATTTTTTAAGCCAAAAGGCATCCTAACATACTCATATTGTCCATGGGGTGTCAAAAAAGCAGTTTTCAACCGGTCTTCTTCTTTAACAAGAATTTGATGAAAACCTTTTGCCAAGTCCACCGTCGAAAAATATTGTGCTCGTCCAAGTTTGCCCGATAAACAGTCAATATTCGGAATTGGGAATTTGTCGTCGATTGTAATCTCATTTAACTTTATATAATCCACAACAATTCTCCATTTCTTTTCTCTAGTAATACCTGTCTTCTTCGGTACTATCCACAGAGGACTATTATAGGCAGAATTCCTTTCTTTTATAATACCTTGCTTAAGCATGTCAGTTATTTGTTCGGTTACTGCCCGCTCATGTATTTGTGGATATCTATAAATTTTTGAATAAATTAGTCTATCGGTAGTTGTTTTTATTTCATGTTGTATAATATTTGTATTAGTTAATTGCTGACCCTCAGTGTAAATTAAATCCTGATATTTATTTAGAATATTTTTTAACGCATTTTTTTCTTCATAATTCAAATTTTCATATAAATGTCTAGTAACTTTTTCATTTAAATTAATCATGTCTAGTTGATGAATTTCTTCTAATTTAAACGGATATTCCTTTTTAAATTCAATTTTACAATTATTTATAATAATAGTATCCTTTTCCATGTCTATAATTGCTTTAAGAGGTTTTAAAATATTCTGTCCGAGAATCGCGTCAAAATTTTTCCTTTCAAAATTTGTCAACTTCCATGACATTGTTGCATTTTTATTAAATTCTTTAGGTACATCAGTAATTATTTAAAATTTTATTTTAGTTTCACTATTAAAAGATTTAAATTTCAAAGGAATTTTAAGCGGAATTTTTTATAAGACGATAACAAACTTTCATTTAAATGTGAAGTGGATGAGCCAGTATCTATTAAACATAATATTTTGTCATCTCCTAGAGTTAATTCAACTATTGGTAATGTTCCTTTGCGGCCATTGCATGAAAATTTGACACCTCATTTCTTTTTACTTCGTCCACTTGCACATAATCTGTATCCATTGGCTCCACTACACTTGTTCTGAACAAGTTGCGTTGATATTGATTAAAATTTTGAGACGTAAATTGACGTGAATTATTAATATTCTGTCTTGGCCAGGAATTACTATTTTGATTAGAATTATGATATTTTTGAAAATTTTGATTATTTAAGTTTAAATTTGGTTGCTGTCTGTTAAAATTCTGTTGGTATTTATTTTGAAAAACTGGTTCATTAGAATTATATTTGTTATTATATTTTACATGCGAATATTTATTATGTTTTATATAGTTATAGTTATCTTCTCTATCCATTCCATTACCAATTTTACCATTATTACGAAACTAAAAGCTTATCTCAACCATAATGTAATAAATAAAGTGAAATCAATATTTGACGTACACTTATTTGAAAATTTAAATATAAACAATTCGTATATTTGTTTACTGTAACCCTCTTTCGACTTTGGTTTGGAACCGAATTCTGAGATAGGGCGTTCTTCAACCAAATTGTGTGATAGCGTGTTTTTCAATATTTTCAATATTTTTTTCAGAATTTATGCGAGTTGTACTAGAAATTTTCTGATTTTCTCGATTTTAGCAAATAAATTAGCCATCAAACCATATTTTTTTTGTGAATAACTATTCACAGATATTTTCAGATGTAAATAGTATTGACGAAGGTATATAAACCGCACTTGGCAGTGAAACTGCTTTGTCTCGGAAACATTATACCAGTACGCAGAATGTCCCTATCTCAAAAGATTTCCCCATATATGTATGTATATATATGCACATTAAGATTAAGGATTCTTTCTCAAATTAATTACTGCAAACTAGGTCCATCTATTATTACTAAATTGGCGAAATTATAAATTTTATGCGATACTTCACATCTGCTTGTCGCACTGCGGTTGTAGTTAATGGACGTTATTTTTACGACATGCCTTTGCACTAATGCATTTGAGAACATACCCACACTTTAATCATTACCTCTCATCTGATGAAATAGCAGTTAACAACTTTGATGGTACTGCATCTGGATCGAGGCGTCTTCTCTTGGCATTAATACTTGCATAAATGATATCATTCGGTTTGAAGTGCAGAGCGCAAACTTTCGATGATCCAGTTAGTTTAACACCACACGCATTCATCCAATCCCTTCCTTGCGTAACATCTGTTGGCACACGAAACATACCTGGCATTTTAAACGAATTTTTTTCTTTTTGTTCTTTCTAAACACAATTATTTTTTGATTTGAAATCAATTTGTTTTTTATTTTGAAATTAATTTATATTGTTGCTAGTTTCAAATGGGTTAACGCAATGACAAAACTGTTGTCATATAAGCGTATAAAAAATAAATATGTCATATATTGATTTCACTTTGCTTATTACACTATGTGTATATGTATGTATGCAGATATTTAAATGCCGGTTTGCTATTCGCGCGGCAAACTTTTTTAAAAACGAAGTAAATTAGTACAAATTCTTAGTAATCTTTATTAGAGTTTGAGTAACTCCTTTCACTAAATGGCTTTTAATAACTTTAACGAGACCTTAACTTATTTTATTTAATTCATTTTAGTGCAGTTTTTACAAAATTTTCATGCTAAAAAATCTTTTGTTACACTACTTTATTTTATTCCTTTGATTGTACATGTTAAATAAAAGCTTGTTTTTAAAAAATATTTTTTTTACATTATTTTATTTCTATATTTTTTTGCGATTTTGCTTTGAACCCAGGCGTTGTGGAGTGAAAGCGCGCACTGCTTACCACTACACCACAGCGGCCGACCATTATTGCTGCAAATATTATCGCACAACACGTCCGTTCACTAAAATTTTGTACAAGAATTTAAATATTACCAAAATTCCACTTCAAATTTATCAAGAAATGTACTTAAAACAACAACAACGTACGTTCACTTGCAGTTCGCTAGAAGTACACTAATTCACTCATACAGCATGCATACTTCATGAATGCATACGACTGACTTCTACTGGGTATGTTTATATTTAAATATGCACATATGTATGTATTACAATCGAAAACAAATCTAAGGGACTGTGCCAATTGATACAAAAGAGGAAATTTTTACGGATCAAAGTAAAAATTTGGCATTTCTCGTGGTGAATACGAACGTCAGAATTTTACCTAGCTCATGGGGCTAGGTAAAATTTTGACAGCTTATAAACATGAATACACATAATATTGCTTGGCGGTAATAACGAGTGAACATGAAAACGAAAGCTGAAAAAGCACAAAAAAGCGTACGTCACTTGCAAGTTATAAAACAAATATAAATTTTAACAATTCCAGCAACACACAAAAATAGAGCTTTCGCACGAGCGTTTGTTTGGTTTTTCAACTGTCAAAATTTTACTTTGCATTTGGCACAGCAAAATTCAATATATTTGTACACCATAGCAAATTTTTCCACCCCGTCTCACCACGGAGAAAAAAGTTACCGATTGGCACAAACCCTAAATAAAGCTCGCAACGCTGCTCGTTGATATCGATGCGAATTGTACTGATGTCAAAAATGATGTGTTTGTTGTACATTTGTTCATGTTTGTCATTGTGTATAATTTGTTAAAGTAGTTTTTGTTAGTGTTGGGAGTATCGAGTACTTTTGAGAATCGAGTAGTTTCTTTAACTATACCCCCCTTATTCTAGAACCCGAATTTTCGTAATTCGTAGCTACGCACAGTGGCCAATTTTTGAAAAACCCTGGCCAAAAGTCCAAAAAAAATTGGTGCGTTCGTATGCATAACCGTCTTATATTGTTAGGAGGGCTCTACTGCATATCGTTATGAGACAACAAGTCGATTCTCTTAAGGCATTTAGTGCTACAGGAAATCGAAGTGACGGTTCCTAGCAATTCGCTCTAAACTTTTCGTAAATTAGAGTTTTCGTCGTTGTTAAAATCGTGGTATTATCTATAAAAAAATAACAGTTTTCAAGGATCCGCTCATGGACATTGTAATCTAGAGTATGTAAATCATGTTTTTTCATTGTCACGCCATCTAAAAACTGACGTAAGACATAGATATTCACGGATTGATTTTTTTTATTTACTCATTATGATGGATTAGGAAAATAGTTACGAGAGTGGTCGAGATGGGGCGGTATTATTTTCTTTTTCATATATATTGAAGTTTTTTCCATCCACCTTGGTTAAAACCACCTGCCACAAGCCGCCACTGTAGTTTGGACATCAGTTTTTATACGCGATTCTTAATTTTTTTATGTTTAAAAGATTTAAATTATGTAAAAAATATTTCTGTCAAGATTTTGATGTTTTAAAGATTGGATGTTTTTAGAATTTAAATGATGTCAGAAAGTACTACTATATTAGAGTGCTCATCCATGGGCCTCTCATTATTGAATGGGCACCCCTGCCAATTGGGTAACTTTCCGAAGAAACCCAAGAGTCAAGGAATAAGGATATTAAAAAATATCGGCCCCTGTCATTTCAAGTTTATTTTTAAACCCACCAAAACAAAATCATAAACTGTCGTCAGATGCCATTAAATTATTATCAACGGCGCTCCACAGAAGTTGAGAGTCTTATGGGTCCGTGGACATGTTGGCATAGTTGGAAACCATCTTGCTGACAGCGCTGCTAAAGGTGTAAGCAAATCGTCCGCTCTTACTATGAGCATGTTCACTAAAAATGATCTCGAATATCTAATAAAGAATATTAGGAAACAAAAAGATACCAACGAATGGACTAGTTTCACCCACAATTACACCATATTGTACCCCAAACGGATACAGCCGATGTTCCCATCAACGCCGAAGGCAAACATCATCAGACCATACGTTCGCATCAGGATGGGTCATACCATACTAACACACTCACATCTGCTAACTGGCGGTCCTCCATCTTCATGTCCTCTTTGCGGCAGCACAGCATCAGTACGACATATTCTCTGGCTTTGTCCTTATTTGAATAATTCAAGCTCCACAAATAACATTGACCTAAAGCAAGCGTTGAGTGTACCATCTGAAAACAACATTCTGATATACACTTTCCTAAAGGACAATGATTTATTAAAATTTATTTGATCTAATTACTAAGTAGACGTTAAAAAAATTTTACTAAAAAACTAAACGAATTATTAATAAGGCAGCTGAAGGCCTCGTAGCCAGTGCTGCGTTCTCATGTATTTATATAACAAATTTTTTAGGTATAAATTATTAAATAAATAAATAAATAAATAAATAAATTGGCGAAAGTATAAATTTTATGCGATACTTAACATCTGTTTAGCGCACTGCGGTTGTAGTTATTGGACGTTATTTTTACGATATGCCTTTGCACTAATGCATTGAGAACATACCCACACTTTGATTATTACCTCTCATCTGATGAAATAGCAGGTAACATCTTTGATAGTACCTCATCTGGATCGAGGCGTCTTCTCTTGGCATTAATACTTGCATAAATGATATCATTCGATTTGAAGTGCAGAGCGCAAACTTTCGATGATCCAGTTAGTTTAACACCACACGCATTCATCCAATCCCTTTCTTGCGTAACATCTGTTGGCACACGAAACATACCTACCTCATTGTTTTGAGTGCTTCTGCATAAACACAAGTATCTGGCATTTTAAACGATTTTTTTTCTTTTTGTTCTTTAATTTATAAAACAATTATTTTTTGATTTGAAATCAAAATTTTTTTATTTTGAAATTAATTTATAATGTTGCTAATTTCAAATAAGTTAACGCGATGACAAAACCGTTGTCATATAAGCGTATAAAAAATAAATATTTCATATATTGATTTCACTTTGCTTATTACACTATGCTCTCAATGTAGTCACATTTCTGTTAATTATAACAGAAGCTAAATTGGCATCAATATTATTTAAAAATATTCGTAAAATAATTTTTTCCGTATATATAGGGCTAAATTCTAATGGTTTGCTACTATCATATTCAAATTTTTCATTTAATTTTGATAAGGTGTCTAATAAAAATGTATAATAGTTTTTTATATTAATATTACGAGCTGCAAATGCCTCCTGATAAAGTTGGAGATATGACTCCTTAATGCCAAAATTTTGAATTAGGATTGCCTTAATTGTAGTCCAATTTGCATCTGCTGGTAATGTTCTAATAGTATGTAACGCTTTACCTTGTATTTTATTAAGGATGAATCTTCGGAAAATGTATTCACATGCAGTCGGATTTGTATACAGCATCGACAATATAACATCTACTTCTCTTAAAAATGCAGAGAGAGCATATGTACCATCACCTTTAAACTCATGCACTCTGTGTGCATCCTTCATAAGACCATTCATTGAAAGCTGGAACGTCGGCATTGTATTCTCATTAGAAGTTCCTGATTGTGCCATTATCGATGAATTGAATACTTCACTTTCCAATATGTTATCCTCTATTTTATTGCTTTTCATGTATTGTAGTTAACTAATTGTGACCACATTTAAATATTTAATTAACACAGTCTTTATACATATTTATGTATATATATCCATAAATTACACGGGTCTTTACATTTTCCACGTTATACATATATTTGTATTTAAAATATTCTTTTTTTTTTTTAATTGTCCTTTTAATAAATATATGTATGTACGTATTCCTCTGTTCGGTTTTCTTTTCTTTGACTGCGCCAGTTAAATAATAAAATCGCAACTTAACAGTTTGGGATCTTTTTATTATAAAATGAATCTAAAGACTGAAAAAACTTGACAAACATTGAAAAACAGTAAATACTTAAATTCAGAAACTGCTGAGTAAAATTAATAATATTATAGTAATAAAAATAAACAGTAACATAACTCGCGCGGTACCATACCGCCGCTGCTTGAGCAAACCTTTATAATGAAAACAGCTCTTATAAAGATTTTATTTTGTTGCTTTAAATTATTATTATTATGAGCCTTGATCACTGCGACCTCTAGGGTGGTCTATTGTGCGTGGCCCTTTACCCTATACGTGAAGGCTTTTAATATAAGCTAGCACTTCGGTGGGCTTTTTGTTCCATATTTCGAATGGATGAAGTGTTGTACCACCTAGGTGAGCGAGTCGGCGTCTAGCGAGAGCAACACATTCACAAAGGATGTGTTCTGGCGTTTCTTCGTCCAACTCACAGAAGCGACAGACGCTCGTGTCTGAAAGATTCATTTTACTGAGGTGATAACGCAGGGAATAATGTCCCGTGAAGTACCCAGTGAGAGTTCGAAGGTCCTCCCTGCCTAGATTTATGAGCTTTTTTGAAGCTTCTTGTGATGGACAGATGAACCGCTTAGCTAGTCTTTGCCCCGGACATTCATTCCAGTGCCTATCAAATTTTTTGTCGACCCACTTGTTTATGAACCCCCTTAAGTGGGCTTTGGTGAGCCCGCAAAAGGGTTCCGGGCCATGGAATAGTGTGGTAGCTCCGTGTTTTGCTAGGCGGTCCGCCTTTTCATTACCGTCATGGCCCTCGTGCCCCGGCACCCAGCCCAGTAATACTGTGTTCTTTCTTCCAAGACCGTTTAGGGTGTTGAGGCAGTCGTACACTAGTTTTGATGTTATTATGTGGGACCTCAGTGCTAGCAAGGCAGCCTGACTGTCCGACATAATGCAGATGTTTTTAGAGGATGTTCCTCTTCTGAGGCATTCTCTGCCACAGATATCGATCGCATGAATCTCTGCTTGGAAAATGGTGGGGTAGCTGCCCATTGGTATCGATCTTTTAAAATTCGGCCCAAATATACCAGCTCCAGTTTTTCCATCTTCAAGTTTTGATCCGTCAGTGTACCAAACTTCAGCTCCGGGTTTGGTGTAGGGGTTTCCTGTGCTCCAGGATGCTCGGTCCGCAATAGATACCTTGAAATTCCTAGAAAATACTAGTATCGGAGCTACTGAGTCCCGAGAGACTGGCCTCCCTCTCTATAAGAATTGGGAAGGGCGGTATGCCTACAAGAGCACTAAGTGCATCAGCAGGAAAGGTCCGCATAGCCCCTGTTATACCAATGCACTCCATTCGGTGCAGTTTGCTAAGTTTTGGGCTAGCAGTTCTTTGTGTCGCTTTTGTCCACCATACCAAGGATGCATAGGTGAATATCGGCTTCACAACTGTGTTGAATGACCAGTAAGTCATTTTGGGGGAGAGTCCCCATGTCTTCCCGTAAAGTCGCGTGCATGCGAAGAAGGCTCTCATTGCCTTGTTTACGGTTGCATCCAAATGTAAATTCCAGGTTAGTGTCTTATCCAGCCCCACCCCCAGGTATTTTTCTTCATTTGAGAGCCCTATTCTAGTGCCGCCCAGAGTAAATTCTGTCATGGATAACTTTTTCCTCCGGGTAAACGGAACCAGAATAGATGTAGTAGGATTAATGGATAATCCTTTGGTGTCACACCATCTTTGCGTAATGCGCAGGGCTTGTTGCATGCGGTTGGAGATCGTTTCGCCATGCAGCCCTGTTACACAAATTACCAGATCGTCTGCATAGCCTTGTGTTTCAAAGCCATGGTCGTTCAGTAGGAAGAGGAGTTCGTCTATAGCCATAGTCCACAGAAGAGGAGAGAGTACACCCCCTTGAGGGCAACCTCTTGTGGCTGTAATAGATTCTTTCGTGCCTCCCAGCTCCATCCTGATCTTCCTTGTTTTTAGCATAGAAAGCACCCAATTTATTATGATGGGGCTCACTCCCTTGCATATCAGGGCATCTCTTATTGCCCTGTATGACGTGTTGTCAAAAGCCCCTGAAATGTCAATGAAGGCACAAAGGGCTATGTTCTTAGACTCCAGAGCCTTTTCGATTTTCGATGTAAGGCTGTGAATAGCAGTCTCAGTGGACAAATAGGATAGGCAAATTGGTTCTTATTCAGTGGTCGTTCCGCTAGGTTGACTTCTCTGATGTGTTGTCCAAGATTTTCTCCTTGCCTTTTAGGAGAAAGAAGCTGAGGCTGATTGGTCTGTAGGAAGAAGGCATTTGCTCCGGTTTACCTGCCTTCGGTAAAAATACGACCTTAGCCTCTGTCCATCTACTGGGAATGTGACACAGTAGGAGCGACGCTCTGTATAGTCTGGAGAGGACTGGGGCTATGTAGTTACTTCCTTGTTGGAGTTGACAAGGATAGACCCCATCTGGTCCTGCTGATTTGTATGGGCTGAAGGTAGATACCGCCCATTGCACTCTTTCTACCGTGGTAAGTTTAGTGGCAAGGCTTTGCTCTCTACCAGAAGTGCGTGCTGGGACACCCAATTGCAGTAGATAATAGCCCGCTTTGCAGCCCGGGAAGTGAGTGTCTAGCAGAAGTCTGCAAGTCTCTCCCGGGTGCTGAGTATATCTACCATCTGGTTTCTTTAGAGTGCCAATCGTATTTTTGTGTTCCCTATTTAGAGCTTTTTGGAGGCGTACTGCCTCTGGGAGGCTCTTTATTTCCTCGCAGTGGTTTCGCCAGCTAGCTCTTTTGGATTTCCGCAATTCTTTGTTATAAGAAAAGTTCAAAGTTCAAAGTTAGTTTTATTAAGTAGAAAACCATTACATTTTAAATTTAAGTATCGCACAATTCACAGAATATGGTACATTAACCTTAATTCTACAACATTTTTATTTTTATTATCACAGATTTTTGTTATTTTAGGAGAGAAATTTCAGAGGAAAACACTACTATATAAAAAACCTCTGCTATAAATCTTACAAGCTAATATATATTGCCTATTTAGCATCAAGGCAAAAAGTACATATGTAGTTACTAGTGTAGATTAGAGACGAATGTATTGTCAGACATAGCGCAACGAATTTTGAACCTATCAGTCAGTATTTGAATTTGTTCTGATATAAGTTTAGTATTTGAGTTACTATGAAGCCTTATAGTAGAGTAATCCCAGGGAAGCCCAAGCATCATTTTAAGAATTTTATTTTGGCATATTTGTAGTTTTTTTAAATGCGATTTGGCAGCGGTGCCCCATGCTGGGCAAGCGTATAATATTATGGATTGGAAAACTGTTTTGTGGATTACTAGTTTGTTTTCTTTGCTCATACTAGCCTGCCTGTTAATCAGAGGGTACAGCATTTTGATGGCTACGTTAACTTTCCCTTGTATGTGTTTTATATGTTCACAATATGTAATTTTTTTAACAAAAATTACTCCAAGGTACTTGACAGTGGTGACCCATTGTAATTCATGATTTTCTAGTTTTAGCGTAGAGCTTGGTAAATAACAAGGTCTTCTTTTTCTAGTAAAAAAGATGGCTTGCGTTTTACTAGCGTTAAGCTTAATTTTCCATTTATTCATGTATTCTGAAATGCTGCTTAGTGCGCTCTGTAGTAGTTACGATGTCACTGCCAGACTCATGTGAATAAAAAATACCAGTGTCGTCAGCATACATAGCGTATTGGCCATTTCCAAATCTTGGAAAATCAGAACAGTAGAGTGTGTATAACAAGGGGCCAAGTACTGATCCCTGAGGGACTCCAGCCGGTAATTGGATCATGTCGGAGTATTCATTATTTAAACACACACAAAAGTAGCGATTTGTCAGAAAACTTTGAATTATTTTTACAAGATGTGGTGGAAAGTGAAAGTTAACTAATTTATGTATAAGTCCATTGTGCCATACTGAATCGAATGCTTTTTCAACATCCAGAAGTATTAGACCAGTTGACTTTTTATACCCGAGCGCACTTGTGCACAAGGGTATTATAACTTTGTTCACATAACGGTTGTTTGTAACAGGCAAAACGAATCGAGATAGATATAGACAAATGTATACATAAATGATCAGAATGAAAAGAGAAATCGATTAAGCGGTGACTGTCTGTCCGTCCGTCCGTCCGTCCGTCCGTCCGTCCGTCCGTCTGTGCACACGATAACTCGAGTAAAAATTGAGATATCTTAACGAAACTTGGTACGTGAACTTCTTTTGGGCGTGGGACGGACGGTATTGAAAATGGGCGAAATCGGATAATAACCACGCCTACCTCCCATATAACGGTAATTTTAAGAAATACGAAAACTGCGATATTTTAGTAACTACTGAAGATAATTCACTCAAAATTGATACTTACAATGAGTTTCAGACGGAAAACATGAATATTATAAATTTTTGGAAAATGGGCGTAGCCACGCCCACTTATGGTTACATGTGTATATCTTGG
>NW_023458571.1:5321239-5330608 GCF_013731165.1 Rhagoletis pomonella
GTAGCCACGCCCACTTATGGTTACATGTGTATATCTTGGTAACCGCTACACCAATTTCTTCCAAACTTGGCACAGTTGTTGGTCCTGGTACAGCATACCAACTGGCCGAAAATTTCTAAAATCGGACAATAACCACGCTCACATCCCATATAACGGTAATTTCAAGAAATACAAAATCTTCGATAAATCAGTAAATATTGAAGCTAATTAATTCAAAATTGATGATTGCAACAATTCTTTACCAAGAAATACGTTTATGACAAAATTTTGGAAAATGGGCGTAGCACCGCCCACTTGTGATCACATATATGTATCTCGCTAACCGTTCTAGCAAGTTGTACCAAGCTCGGTATGGTTATTGTGCTTGCCACATAAAAGCAAACCGTTGAAGATGGTTGAAATCGGACTAAAATTGAGGCCGCTTTTCATATAACGGTAAATTTCAGATATGCTTGAAATTTCAATATTTCGAAATTTAAGGACGCTAATTTACTTAAAATGTATACACCCCGGCTTATCATGTAGCGGTAGCTTTCGGAAAGGTGGAAAACATATATTTAATACTTGCGCCGGGTATTTAATGTTCGGCTCCGCCCGAACTTAGACTTTCTTACTTGTTATTCTCAAAGTTTGATTTTACATGATTAGCGATGCGTTTAATCTGATGCGTTGTACTGTGGTGCTGTCTAAATCCAAACTGTTCGTTTGGTATTATCCGATGCAGATTCATAAATAGAGATATTTTTCTTTTGACTACCTTTTCAAAAATTTTGCTTAGACTACCCAGGAGACTAATAGGTCGATAACTGCCAGCAATGTTTGATGGTTTACCAGGCTTGCGGATTGGTGTGATTTTTGCTGTTTTCCAGGCGCTGGGAAAGTATTGTAATTTAAGACACGAGTTTATGATAAATGTGAGAAATCGCCTCTTTAGGCAGATATCTTAACATAATATTTTTGATATCATCATGGCCTGCTGACTTTCTCAGTGGTGCTTCACGAATAAGATCTTGAACATATTTAGCATCCACGAATTCAGACTCAGGAGTGTCTAACGAAAGCGAATTAAGCTGGACTAATGTTGTGGTAACAAGATTTTCCTGTATTGGCGTGCCAAGTTGAGTGGATATTTTATGATTTTCAAGAAACTCATAGGCAAAAGGTATGCTTTTTCATCATTGTTGATAATGACCTTGTTATGGTCGCGCAGAGGAGGGATGTGTGTGTGTTTTTTCCTTAGTATTTTACAAATGTTCCAGAAGGGCTCGCTTCTCTTTTCAAGCGAGCTAAGCTTCCTTTTCGAAGTTTCATTTCTATATTTGAAAATTTCAGTTCGGATTTTTGAAGAATATAGAGCCACTAATTCATGATCTGAACGTTGTCTGTATCTACACCATTGCCTACGGTGATAGTTTCTTAATTAATTAATTAATCCCAACGGCTTTTTACCCTCCATTCCCGCCCAACCGACACGAGGGGCGCAGTCCGCATGACGTACGGAACCTTTAGTTTTTTCGTGCCGAGTAGTGGAGACAGGAGTTTGTTAAGTGTCGAGATCTAAAACTATTCAGCTACAGAATCAAATTCATCAGCTGATTGGATATGCTAAAGATAGTATTTCAATTATTGAGAGTGGAAATAATAGTTTTCTTTATAGTAAAAATCGAGTCCGATACGTCAAACGTGCTGGAATGACAGTTAAAATCTTGACATAAACCACGGAATGATTCGTTTAGTTCAAAATTAGTTTTGCATGGCTTTAAAAATAGAGGTCGAAAGTGTCTTGACATTCGAGAAGGAACATTAAAATTTACCTCAGCCAGGAGGGCCGGGCTATTAATCAAGCCTGTCATTAATTTTACGATAAATGTTATACCCAGCATTTCTCTACGACTTGCGAGTGTAGGCAAATTTATGAGCTTTAGACGACTTGTGTAAGGGGGGAGATTGTAATTTGAATCCCAGTTAAAATTACGCAATGCAAAAAGCAAGAATTGTTTTTGAATTGATTCAATCCTTTCTGAATGAACTTGGTAGCGGGGATTCCAAACAATAGATCCGTATTCTAGTATAGGTCTAACTAAACTGGTAAAAAGAGCTTTTGTAACATAAGGATCTTTGAACTCTTTTGACCATCGCCTTACAAATGCAAAAACGCCTTTGGCTTTATTGACTGTAACATTAATATGATGGTTGAAATTCAGTTTGGAATCCATTGTGATACCAAGATCGACAAAATTGGATACCTGCTCCAGATTATAATTTGATATTGAATAAACAGCTGGTTGAACAGCCCTCCGAGAGAAACACATAACTTTACATTTTTGAAGGTTTAGTGGCATATAGTTTGTATTACACCAACTAACCACGTTGTTCAGATCCGCTTGTAACAAAGACCTTTCTTCGATAGAGGACAATGTTTTAAAAAGTTTCACATCATCGGCATACATTAAAATTTTTGAATGTTTTATTATAGAAGAAATATCATTAATGAATATCAGGAACAGAATCGGACCAAGGTGGCTTCCCTGAGGAACTCCTGAAGAAACTTTAATGATGTTGGAAGAACAATTATTAACAATAACTCTTTGTGTTCTATCAGAGAGGTAAGATGAGATCCATTGAAGAAGACTGGGCTGAAAGCCGATTAGGTCGAGTTTACGGATGAGTAACGAGTGACATACTTTGTCAAAAGCTTTACTGAAATCGGTGTAAATTACGTCGGTATGAGCATTTTCTCTAAAACCGTTTGAGACATGAGTTGTAAACTCCAATAAATTAGTCATAGTAGATTTTCCTTTAGAAAACCCGTGTTGAGATTGTGTAATTGAAGAAGATATAGAATATGTCAGCTGGTTAACAATAATTGCTTCGAATAATTTGGGGATAGCGGAGAGTTTCGCTATGCCTCGATAGTTTTCTCTAGACGACCTGCTGCCGTTTTTGTGAAGTGGTATTATTGTTTTTATTAAGTTTAAGATAAAATTCGGTAGTTTTAGGAAATTGGTCTTAGCGGCCCTTAGCGGTACAGAACTTCGAACTGCAATCTTTATGCTATCATAGAAGGTTTCTATATTTTTATCGACATCTTCAGGAGAGTTAATATTTTTAAGATTTGTAGGTAAACTAAGCAGAGCATTTTTTATGGAGCGACGATAAACATTCCAGTACGTTTTACTATAATCCATTTCAAGATTTTCAGAGAGTATGAAACTTAAGTTGAGGACAAATTTAACTGGCAAATGATCAGAGCCAAATTCATTAAGCGCTATTGGCTGAGTTAAGTGCATGGGAATGTTTGAGAGTACCAAATCTATGTTCGAAGGTGTAAACCTGCTAGATGAGGGAATATATGTAGGGTTATTTGAATATAAGACTGATATTGGAAAGAATGTGGTGAATTCGTGCAGAATATTCCCCCATGCATTTGCTCTCGAGCATCCCCTATTAAAATCCCCGCAAAAAACAAAGTGTCCATTTACAGCGAAAAGTTTCCTCAAATCTTTTTTATATTTATTCTTCAGTTCCACAGAATTAGCACCCCCCGGAAAGTAAGAGCTGAAAAGTTTAATTTTTTTATTATCTGAAGACATAATTTCAATTCCGATATTTTCCACTACATCGGTATTTATATTAGGTATTATAGTAAAGGATATACATTTCTTAACTAATATGGCAACACCACAACCTGTATTGATTTCTCTGTCCTTACGTATACAAATATAATTAGGGTGGTATAGCATGTCTGAGTGTTTCAGCCAAGTTTCAGAGAGCATACAAACTTCAATATCGTGTTTATCCAAATAAGTAAAAAGTTCCATAAATTTATTGCGGATGCTACGGCAATTCCAAAATATTACTTTCAATTTAGACGTATACATTACTTATGAGTAGAGTACAGAAACTTAATTGCTAATTGTGCGATCGTATTAAATTGCTCATATTTAGTTGTATATTCTTTTAATTTTAGTATAAGCTCAAGAGTTAGCTCAGTAATCTCTTTCTCAGTAAAGAGGCTGTTGTTACATGCATGTTCTGCTGTTGAACTATTAGGTGGCCGCCAATTCTGCGGCCTTGTTGTTCCCGCTGCGCTCGCCGAACGCTCTCCAGAGAGAGGTGGGAATTGTGAGTAGGAAAAGTCTAATTTCGCTTGCGTGTGGGCTTCTGTTGGACATTTTTTACTGGAGATTTTAAACGAACGTACCTATTGACATTTAAAAGAACTGTTACGAACGGCTTTAACTGACGGTAAACCAGATTTTGAGAATTGGCCAAAGGGATATTTTGAATTCTCTGTAATGTCTATCTTACGTACATTAGAATAATAATAAAACTAATGTTTTTCATTTCTAATAATAATTTTATTAAAAACTGAGATTTTTGTTTTTGTTGTTTTTTTGTGGCTTTTTGTAGCATTTAGAATTTAAATGTGGCTCTTTTCGGCCTCGGCCTTGCCCACCCCTGGTATATTAAATCGATGGCTGAGTGGAAGATCGCCCTATCTCGGCAGGCAGTTCGAAAACGCCCTATCACAGAAAATTTTTCGAGAACGCCCTACTTCAGAATTTAATTGAAAAATGCCCTATTTCAGAATTTTATTGAAAAACACTATCTCAGAATTTGGGTTAAGAACGCCCTAGCTCAGCTGCCCTATCTCAAACGAAAATACATTGAAAATGTGCTGGGATAGGGCGTTTTTGAATCGGCAGTTAAAATAGAGCCTTTTTCAATCAAACTTTGAAATAGGGCGTTCTTCAATCAAATTCTGAAATAGGGCGTTGTTGAAAAATTTTCTGAGATAGGGCGTTTTCGAACTGGCTGCCGAGATATGTAGGTCGATCTTCCACTCAGCCATCGATATGTAGTTGAAATCATATATAATAATTTTAAATATTTTGATGTATTTGTATAAGTAGCACCAAGTGAAGTAAAGAAAAGAAAAATCCGAAAATAGTTTAGTGGAAATTTTGTTTTTATGTAGGTTTTTATGGCGTTACCAAAGAGCGAGAAAAGTTAAAATTTAGTTGCTAATCCCATAAATAATGTTTATTTTTAATGATAATTTGTTAAAATCCTAATCATCATTAATTACAAGTTAACCACCACTTCTTTCATTATAATAATTATCCTCATCATTATCTTCATTACTATTTTCATCATCAACATCAATCACCCCATCATCACTTTTTTAGGTAATTTCGTTATATGATAATGAATACGAATTGTACAGATTTTCTCTTCAACAATTATCTACATGTTAAGCATAGAGAGTAATTTAGAATATATAACCTTTAATAAAAATAATCATCATATTAGCTTGCGTCATCATCACTATCAACATCTTCAACATCGCTCTAAGGCTGCATAATTAACAACTGTTGTGTTTCTTTCGGCAAATCCTGCAATTTTTTTTTTTTGGGTAGTTTTCTCATACTTGATACAAAAGGGTCGGAACTAATCAAAAGTCTATTGAATATAACTTCATTCGTCTTTTTTTTACCTTCCTCTTATTAGCTCGGGATGTAACTATGTAATATTGATGCGCCTAAAAGATGCAGCGATTTCTATTCTCAAGTTACATACCTGATGACAGTACGAATGGCAATTATAATACGGAGGTTTTAGGGTTTTAAACTATAATTTTATTTATTTCTGTTGCACTTCTAGAGCTTTTTCTGACAACTAAATACCTGAACAAGAAAGTTCCATTGCCGTTTTTGATATATCTTTAAAGAAAACTCAGTTATAGCTTGGAAATTTTAAATATAAAATCACGTTTTTCACTTTGGGCACACTCAAAGGAAAAAGTGAAGACTTTAAGAGTATATTGCAAGAAAACGGTAAATTTTTTGGCAAATATTTTATGACATAGTGATGTAGAATTTTATCTACTTTCATTTGGTACTAAAGCCTTCTTTGTATTTTGAAATCCATTTTTTGAATTAATACGCAATATCGACATCAATAACCCCACTGTGAGTCGGTTAAAAAAATTAATACATTTCATTGTTGAACTAAACCCGTAAATGATTTCTGTTCCTAAATAATTATTATTAGATCGCCAGAGAGGGGTATTAAGCAGAATTTTATATTTAGTATGAAACGTTATTTTAATCATAGGCTTAAATAAACGAAATCAAATTTCGTGTAATAAACATCAAACTAAAATCTGTTCACCTCATGTTTAAATGGCACAGTTTTTTATTTTATAAATATTGATACAGAATGCGAAAAGCGCTTTTACTTGACAAAAATCGTGGTACAAATAACTCTGGTTTACAGCAAAAATGTTCAATGGATGCCACTATCTAAATCCTATGTAGAATTGGTCGGTGGTTCCGAAAATCGAGATAATTTATTTCTATGGATACGTTTTTGAGATATTTACAATTTACCGTTATTCAGCTTAAAACACAAAGTGGTTCCAGATAATCACGCATATCTTACAAACCAATTCAATAATCTCAAAATGAGATACGTCAAATCAAAGGTAATGAAATTCTCCATAAAACGTTTATACATCACTTTCCGATAGGGCTGACAGTTTCTGGCAAATTAATTAATTAATACAAAAAATGAAAAAAGTCTAATTTTCACAGAAGAAAAATTTAAAAAATAACAGGTTCTGTGCCAAATTTTTGGATTTGTACTAAAGCCTGTTCTGCTACAAAAAAAATCTAGTTACTAATGAAGGAAAGCGAGGGATAAATAAAGAACTAATGCGTGGTCAAATGAAAATACGCAAAGATTTTTTGTAAGAAAAATGAGCAGGAAAGAAAGTTACTCATACACCACGTACATTGAATAACACGCTTTCTGCTCATATTTCATACAAAAAGTTTTTGCGAATTTTCATTTGGCCACTCATTATTTCTTTATTTATCCATCGCTTTTCTTCATTAGTAGCTTGGTTTTTTTGTAACAGAACAGGCTTTGGCACAAGTGCAAAAATTTGGCACAGAACCTGCTATTTTTTTAATTTTTCTTCTGTTAAAGTTTGATTTCTTCCATTTTTTAATAAAAAAAAACTGGAATGATTAATTAATTTGTCAAAAACAATCACTCCTACCGGAAAGTGAAGCGGAAATTTCCAATCGATTTTAAACTGACTTCCCGACAAGTTAGAGACTTGAAATTTTCAGCATAGTTCCAATCACGATGACAATGCAATTTAAAATATAAATGAATTCCCCATATGGTCCAGGGGTCTTGATTCAAAGATTTATGGCTAACAGAGCGTAATTTGCCAAAGAACGTAAAACCACTATAAAATTGTTAAAGCTGCCGGCGCGCCGCGGCGCACAGTGTATCATTTCCATATTCTAGAAAAGATTAATTACATTATTTTATGTCGCCAAATTTCAAAACAACGTCAAGAATGTTTTTAGAAATACCTGATAAAGACGAAACAATAACAACTAAAAAGTTTAAATCAAAGTGTATGGCGGGACGGGGTTTGATTTGGAAAATTACTTAGCGCAATAATATTTAAACTTGTATATTTAAAACTGAATCTCAATGTTTAATTTGTCGGTGTTATGTGATTTATGCTACAATTGCTAAAATATCATTTTGGTCTTATTTTTTTAGGTATGATAATTTAGTAAACTAGGACTGAGTATTTCATGTTAAAGTAAAACGATGTTGACTTAGACTTATTTTTAGCAAATTATTATATTTATTAGACCCGAAAACTCGTTATCCACCACTATTCGATAAAGTTTGTATCTCAGTTTATTTGCCACTGCTCTTAGACTTTAAACAACACAATTTTAGCTGCTGGAAAGTGCAGGTTTTGATGAAATTTTCTTTTTTCTGGCCTACTGGGAATTTCATTTTCTTCGAGTAATTCATTTGCATTTTATCTCGACCGAGACAAATTCTTGTATTTTTGCTTTGAATAGAGAAAGTCTGATTCATTACATTTCCAATGGTATCCCATTTTTGTAAATAGAGCAAGAAATATTGAACTTATAACGGAATTTTGTTGACCCAACTTTACTTTTTTATCAATATTTTCCACGCCCATAATTAAAAAAATATATTTATTTTTAAGTCCATTTCTATCAGTTTAGAATTCCTTGTTATAGGGAAATTCTAAATATAAATTTTGGGCATTTTAGCCTTTGTAGTTAGCTAAATATTTCAGTTTTTGTATTTTAAAAAATTGCAGTTATATAATAGGGTGGCGTAACAGTAACTATAAATTACCAATTTTTTGTAAAAAGCTTCGCCTATCTTATAACGTACCTTGTGCAAAATTTCATGAATCTATCTTCAATAGTTTTCGAATTACAGAATTAAAAGTAGCTAGATGGGTTAAATCTTACACTGTGCGGCGGTAGTGTAGCAAAGCTATTCCTAGTCTAGATATGAACCTCGTTGTGGGCATCATATCAAGGAGATACAATTAAAAGACTCCAGATGTCGCCCCGCCAGAAGAAGTTAATTATTGCGCCTTAATATATGCCTTGCTACAGCGGAAATGGACGACACGCCATTTCTTTAAATAAAATTAACTGCTGCTATATGTACATATGTATGTTTATACAAAACGTAAGCAAACAACATTTTGCTTGCCAAGTCTTCTGTTCTCTTTCATTGCAAGTTGAATTATTTTAATATCTATTGCAAAATTGTGTACATAAAAAAATAACACTTTTTAATATACAACGCTTTTATAAAAGGACTAAAAATTATAAAATAAATTAATGTAAAAAAAATATTTTTAAAAAACAAGCTTTTATTTAACCTGTACAATCAAAGGAACAAAATGAAGTAGTGTAACAAAAGATTTTTTAGCAAGAAAATTTTGTCAAAACTGCACTAATGTATAAAATAAAATAAGTTAAGGTCTCGTTAAAGCTACTAAAAGCCATTTAGTGAAAGGAGTTATTCAAACTCTAATGAAAATTACTAACAATTTGTACTAATTTACTACGTTTTTAAAAAAGCTTGTCGCCGAATTCAGCGTACATGCATAATTGGTTAGGTATGTATGTTTATGTATGTATGCAGATATTTAAATGCCGGTTTGCTATTCGCGCGACAAGCTTTTTTAAAAACGAAGTAAATTAGTACAAATTGCTAGTAATTTTCATTAGAGTTTGAATAACTCCTTTCACTAAATGGTTTTTAGTAACTTTAGCGAGACCTTAACTTATTTTATTTTATTCATTTTAGTGCAGTTTTGACAAAATTTTCTTGCTAAAAAATCTTTTGTTACACTACTTCATTTTATTCCTTTGATTGTACAGGTTAAATAAAAGCTTGTTTTTAAAAAATATTTTTTTTATACTATTTTATTTGTTTTAAGCTGAATAACGGTAAATTGCAAATATCTCGAAAACGTATCCATAGAAAAAAAAA
>NW_023458571.1:5330708-5331648 GCF_013731165.1 Rhagoletis pomonella
TTTTTTTAGTTAATCGATGATGAATAATAATATATTACTTTTTGTTACAGATGTATCATCCTATTCAAATGAAGCCAGCGGATAGCGAAAATCGAAATGGTAAGTGCGGGCGATAAGCTTTATATTCTTTTCCACATCATTGCAAACAAATTAATCAACAGCTGAGTGCGCCACGAGTCTTAGTGAATACAGTCGTGCGTAAAGTAGTATTAATAGCATCAAATAAAGTCCTAATGGTTAAGTTTTAAGCCCTCATAGCTTACAATATTACAGCCTGGGTTAGGTTTATGTTATCTTATGTTATTTGGCTTCTCTAAATTCCAACTAATTTTTAATATGAAAATATTTAATCGAAAATCGAAATTCCTTTATGAGATTTTTTTGTTATGGATAAAATTTATAATAATTTACCTCATTAATTATTCTCTTTTTAACCGACTTCAAAAAACAAAGAGGAGGTTTAGATCCGATCATTGGATCATGAAGAAATTAACGGTACTTCTAAATTTGTATATGAGAATTGAAGTCGGTTGTGTTTTTTGCCTAAAAATTACGTGTTATTATAATAATTGAGTTATACCTAGCCCTACAAAGGAATTTATATTGCATAAAGTTTATTATGAGCTTATTGAAGAGTTAAAACCAGCGTTGCCGAATTGACGATTTCGGCATTTCATTTTGACGTTTTTTAGCTCAACGACGATTTGACGATTTTTCCCCCACAATGACGATTTTTTATTTTAGTTTTTCCACTAAATTACATATGTATGTACATATGTAAAAAATTTGTTACAGGAAAACGCAATCCAAAATACAACCATGCATTTATCTAGTTTTTTTCTACAACCGTGCTTTTAGTTATATTAAATTTGTTCTACAATTTTAACCAAATAGTTAATTTGCACTGCTGACACTGATTTGAAAGCGACAGAAAGTAGGA
>NW_023458571.1:5331658-5334370 GCF_013731165.1 Rhagoletis pomonella
GTAGTTTTGTTAAATTGCTGGTTGACACTCGGTAATTGTATCAACGTCCTTTTCAGGTTTCTTTTGTTAGTCTGGTAAACTATGTTTATTAACAGCGGATTCGTAGCTTTTTTCCTAAAAAAAAAATTATTGTAGCAGAAATTTAAGGAATTTTACTTACTCATATGCGTTATGCCTTTCGGCGGCGGGCGGATTTATAATTGAATAAATATCGAACAGCTGATTGCAGTTTACCAACTACCAGAAAAATTATCAAGCTTCCTTCGGAACCGGTACACCGATAATAAAATAAGTACCAAGCTACTTTAAAACTGGATCATAATCTTCAAAAACTTCAAACCAGTGGGGTTCAACTATTTAAAAGCAGTTGTGTTTTAAATTGTAATTTTAAATTGTCGTTAACAGTGTTGCCGTTTTAGCCCTTTGGTGGCTAGATTTAGCTACCACATAATTTTTTGGGCCACATAAATTTAAAATTGCCCCTAGCCCTTTTTTAGCTCTTTGGATAATTTATTCATACTTGGCATGAAAAAGTTGTATATTCTTAATTTGAACTAATTTTTTTTCGTTTATGTATGTAGTCAAGAGATGAATTTTTAAACTAAGAAATACTGATATATATACATATATGTATTGTATATTCCTTACGTTTTTATACATACATACCGCAAAAGTTTTAGGGCTGTTAACTTATCTATTAACGATTTAACTATAGTTTAAAATAGATACGTTTAAGGCCCTTAATATACTTAACTTGTTAAATGACCCATCAAGTCATTTGACCGTGTGTGTTCTTGTGGTGTGATTGTACCAGCTGCTGGTGCAACTTCAAAAACTATTCGAAAATTTTATGATTGTACCAGCATGTTGGTGTCGTGGGCGGTGAAATTAGCTAAACTTTCTAAGTAAAAAGTATTTTGGTGGAAATTTCTTGCTCTATATAAGTCAAAGCCATGTTTGTGGAAGATTAAGTTCCCGATATTGCAGTTGTGAATAAAAAAAAAAACAATGTTTAACAAAATTGTAGAAAAATTATAAAATTTCGCTCTAATCATTTCGATCTTTCGTCGACCTCATTTGTAAAGAAATAAATATTGTACCAGTAAGTTATATGCTTAGAGCCTGATGGTACAATCACTTGATGAAGCCAGCAATCTGGTGTCGTATATTTCCCCTTTTATACAAAAAGGTTTTTGGTTGGATACAATATTAGCTTTTTTCCATAGTTCACTGTCTTTCTATGCCATTTCTTATTGAAAATATATGTATATGTAGCAAAAAATTTTAGCTACCATTTTTAGCCACAACGACTTGTTTTAGCTCTTTTTTAGCCCTTTTTTTTAAAGGAATTTGGCTCCCACTAAAAATGATTGTCGGCAACACTGGTCGTTAACAATTGCAAATCAACTTTTATTAACCCATATGCAATGTGGGTCTGGTTTTTTTATGTGTGGCCATGTTTATTCGGCCATATGCATAAAACCTAAAAAAATGCTTATTCTTAAAAGTTCAGACCTTTTATTCAATTTGTTCAAATAAATTTAAGTTAAAGGTAGGCATCTTTAAGAAAATGCAATTGCTTAGTTTTTATGCATACGACTCTTTGTATGTAATTCCTTTGTTTTTTTAGTTTGATTAAAAAAAAAACAATAATCTCTCTTTAAAGGTTTTCAAATAAATAGTTTACCAATATATAAAAAGTTGGTGTGGTATCAATTCAACGGACCAACAGGTGTTTCAACGCTGACGCATCGAGTTCGACTGCCAAGTGAGTTAATAAATACATATTTCGTCTGCATTAGTTGCTGCCGTTGGAGGGCCTATCATCTGTTGAGGATCGCCGACTGTAAAGGTGGGAGTGGAAGCTAGAGTCGACTGTGACTGGGATCGTCAAATTGTTGCAGCATCTACCTGTTGCTGCTCTGCGTTCCGCTGAGGCGAGGTGATCTTGCTAGTGCAATAAACTTTAGCGCATAGTCGAAAGCATTTGTTTTGGTTGTAAATTACTTCTGTAAGAATCAACAGCGCCATCTGTTGGCGTTTCAGCTGCGCTAATTTTGCAAGTCAGTGTTTAACAGCTGTAAGAAGCAATAGCGCCATCTGTTGGCATATAGCCGTGTTAATTTCTGCAAGTGCTAATAGCAAATCAACAGGGTTGCCGCCTCCCTGCAGTAATACCAAAATTTTTAAATTTAAAAAAGGATTTGGTTTGCGGTTAAGACGTGTGATAATCATGCAACGTACACCGACGTCACAAGCAGCGAAACGTAAAGTGTCTGAAACTTCTCCTGACCTCTCTTTGCATGACATTTTGGCTGCGATAAACAGCATAGAAGGCAACGTGAGAAAAAAGCTGGAGGGTTTAGCCACTAAAGATACCATCAACGACTTGAAGCAATCGGTTGGGGTTCAAATAGAAAGTCTAAAGTCTGAAAATGAGAAACTTAAGGCTGAATTGATGCAAATGAAGCGAGATCGTGAACTGGACAGGCTGGAATTAAACCGTTTGGTCGATGCAAGTAAGAAATTGAACGTTATTGTGAACGGTTTGCCGAAGGAAGCCTCACCTAAAGCAGCAGTACAAAAGCTTTGCACTGAAAAACTAAATTTGCGGCATGTAGAAGTTAGGGAGGCGCGCCAATTATGTAGTAAAAATGAGAAAATGGGAGTGATTGCGGAGTTCTCTTCTGCAGAAATGGCAAGCGAAGTTTT
>NW_023458571.1:5334470-5337420 GCF_013731165.1 Rhagoletis pomonella
ATAAAATTTTATATTTGGCTCATGTTCATATAACTCTATAATTTTTTGTTGTAAAATATTATATTTGTGATCATCGAGATCTGTGTAAATTCCTACTTTGCCACTTGTTAAATTTCGTTGCAATATTTCTCCTAAATCCTTATTAAGATCTGCTGAATTAATATATAATTTCTTCTTGTTGTTCTTTATTTCAAAATCTTTTGTTTTTGAATTTGTTAATATAATTTGTACCGGAAATCTGTTAACCACTGTCTCTAAAATTCCTATATGATTATTTAAGTCCTCTTCTTGAGAATGCACTGTCAATGCGTCATCGTTTGCGTTATTATATAAAGAATTTGAGCTATCATAACTACCTAAATTTATTTCTTGTGTATCAGTATTTATCCTACTTAGAAAGTCTGCTACGTGGTTATCCCTTCCCTTAATGTAGTCAATATTCATATTATAATCACTTAACTCAATCAACCACCGGTAAAGCCTTGGATTTGCGTCTTTCCCTTGGGTTTCTGTGTATAACCATTTGAGTGGCTGATGATCAGATGTAATAGTAAATTTAACACCGTACAAGTATGGCCGAAAATAGCTAACAGCCCAAACGATTGCCAATAGTTCCTTTTCTGTGACCGAATAATTACGTTCATGGTCGCTCAAAGTTCGGCTGGCAAAACATACAGGATGTTTGTCTTGTTGCAACACTGCTCCTATTGCAAATGAGCTGGCGTCACTGGCCAACTCGAAACGTTTACTAAAATCAGGGTACCTAAGTACGGGGACTTCAGTAATGATTCGTTTAAGCTTCTCGAATGAATTTATAAAATTTGAATCGTTTTCGTTTTTGCTTTTTTTTATAATACCTTGCTTAAGCATGACGGTTATTTATTCGGTTACTTCCCTCTCGTGTATTTGTGGATATCTATAAATTTTTGAATAAATTGGTCTATCGGTAGTTGTTTTTATTTCATGATGTATAATATTTGTATTAGTTAATTGCTGACCCTCAGTGTAAATTAAATCCTGATATTTATGTAGAATATTTTTTAACGCAATTTTTTCTTCATAATTCAAATTTTCATATAAATGTTTAGAAACTTTTTCATTTAAATTAATCATGTCTAGTTGATGAATTTCTTCTAATTTAAACGGATATTCCTTTTTTAATTCAATTGTACAATTATTTATAATAAAAATATCCTTTTCCATATCTATAATTGCTTTAAGAGGTTTTAAAATATTCTGTCCGAGAATCGCGTAAAAATTTTTCCCTTCAAAATGTGTCAACTTCCATGACATTGTTGCATTTTTATTAAATTCTTTGGGTACATCAGTAATTATTTCAAATTTTATTTTAGTTTCACTATTAAGAGATTTAAATTTCAAAGGAATTTTAAGCGGAGTTCTTTTATAAAACGGTAACAAATTTTCATTTAAAAGTGAAGTGGATGAGCCAGTATCTATCAAACATAAAATTTTGTCATCTCCTAGAGTTAATTCTATTATTGGTAATATTCCCTTGAGGCTATTGTATGACACCTGATTTCTTTTTACTTCGTCCACTTGCACATAATCTGTATCCATTGGCTCCACTACACTTCTTCTGAAGTTCGTATTATTGTTACGTTGATATTGATTAAAATTTTGAGACGTAAATTGACGTGAATTATTAATATTCTGTCTTGGCCAGAAATTACTATTTTGATTGGAATTATAATATTTTTGGAAATTTTGATTATTTAAGTTTAAATTTGGTTGCTGCCTGTTAAAATTTTGTTGGTATTTGTTATTTTGAAAAACTGATTCATTAGAATTATATTTGTTATTACAATTTACATGCGAATATTTATTATGTTTTATATAGTTATAGTTATCTTCTTTATTCATTCCATTACCAATTTTACCATTATTACGAATCAGGCCTTCACCTTGTAATAAACTAAAAGCTTCTCTCAATGTAGTCACATTTCTGTTAATTACAACAGAAGCTAAATTGGCTTCAATATTATTTAAAAATGTTCGTAAAATAATTTTTTCAGTATATATAGGGCTAAATTTGTATATATATATAGGGCTAAAATGGTTTGCTACTATTATATTCAAATTTTTCATTTAGTTTTGATAAGGTGTCTAATAAAAATGTATAATAATTTGTTATATTAATATTACGAGCTGCAAATGCCTCTTGTTAAAGTTGGTGATATGACTCCTTAATGCCAAAATTTTGAATTAGGATTGCCTTAACTGTAGTCCAATTGGCATCTGCTGGTAGTGTTCTAATAGTATGTAACGCTTTACCTTGTATTTTATTAAGAATGACTCTTCGGAAAATGTATTCACATGCAGTCGGATTTATATACAGCATCGACAATATAACATCTACTTCTCTTAAAAATGCAGAGAGAGCATATGTACCATCACCTTTGAACTCATGAACTCTGTGTGCATCCTTCATAAGATCATTCATTGAAAGCTGGAATGTCGGCATTGTATTCTCATTAGAAGTTCCTGATTGTGCCATTATCGATGAATTGAATACTCCACTTTCTAATATGTTATCCTCTATTTTATTGCTTTTATGTATTGGAGTTAACTTTTTGTGACCATATTGAAATATTTAATTACATAGCCTTTATACATATTATGTATATATATCCATAAATTACACGGATCTTTATTTTTCTTTGTTATATATATATTTTTTTTGCAAAAATTTGTATTTAAAATATTCTCTTTTTTTTAATTGTCCTTTAAACGTATTCCTCTGTTCGGGTTTCCTTTCTTTGACTGCGCCAGTTAAATAATAAAATCATAGCTTAACAGTTTGGGATCTTTTTATTATAAAATGAATCTAAAGACTGAAAAAACTTGACAAACATTGAAAAACAATAAATACTTATATTCAGAAACTGCTGAGTAAAATTAATAATATTATAGTAATAAAAATAAACAGTAA
>NW_023458571.1:5337520-5340557 GCF_013731165.1 Rhagoletis pomonella
CCCTATATATACTGAAAAAATTATTTTACGAACATTTTTAAATAATATTGATGCCAATTTAGCTTCTGTTGTAATTAACAGAAATGTGACTACATTGAGAGAAGCTTTTAGTTTATTACAAGGTGAAGGCCTGATTCGTAATAATGGTAAAATTGGTAATGGAATGAATAAAGAAGATAACTATAACTATATGAAACATAATAAATATTCGCATGTAAATTGTAATAACAAATATAATTCTAATGAACCAGTTTTTCAAAATAACAAATACCAACAAAATTTTAACAGGCAGCAACCAAATTAAACTTAAATAATCAAAATTTCCAAAAATATTATAATTCTAATCAAAATAGTAATTTCTGGCCAAGACAGAATATTAATAATTCACGTCAATTTACGTCTCAAAATTTTAATCAATATCAACGTAACAATAGTACGAACTTCAGAAAAAGTGTAGTGGAGCCAATGGATACAGATTATGTGCAAGTGGACGAAGTAAAAAGAAATGAGGTGTCAAATTTTCATGCAATGGCCTCAAGGGAACATTACCAATAATAGAATTAACTCTAGGAGATGACAAAATTTTATGTTTGATAGATACTGGCTCATCCACTTCACTTTTAAATGAAAATTTGTTACCGTTTTATAAAAGAATTCCGCTTAAAATTCCTTTGAAATTTAAATCTCTTAATAGTGAAACTGAAATAAAATTTGAAACAATTACTGATGTACCCAAAGAATTTAATAAAAATGCAACAATGTCATGGAAGTTGACACATTTTGAAGGGAAACATTTTGATGCGATTCTCGGACAGAATATTTTAAAACCTCTTAAAGCAATTATAGATATGGAAAAGGATATTTTTATTATAAATAATTGTACAATTGAATTTAAAAAGGAATATCCGTTTAAATTAGAAGAAATTCATCAACTAGACATGATTAATTTAAATGAAAAAGTTACTAAACATTTATATGAAAATTTGAATTATGAAGAAAAAATTGCGTTAAAAAATATTCTACATAAATATCGGGATTTAATTTACACTGAGGGTCAGCAATTAACTAATACAAATATTATACAACATGAAATAAAAACAACTACCGATAGACCAATTTATTCAAAAATTTATAGATATCCACAAATACACGAGAGGGAAGTAACCGACATGCTTAAGCAAGGTATTATAAAAGAAAGCAATTCTCCCTATAATAGTCCTCTTTGGATTGTACCGAAGAAGACAGATATTAATGGAGAATTGTTGTGGATTATAGAAAGTTAAATGAGATTACAATCGACGACAAATTCCCAATTCCTAATATTGATAGTTTATTGGACAAACTTGGACGAGCACAATATTTTTCGACGATAGACTTGGCAAAAGGTTTTCATCAAATTCTTGTTAAAGAAGAAGACCGGTTGAAAACTGCTTTTTCCACACCCCATGGACATTATGAGTATGTTAGGATGCCTTTTGGCTTAAAAAACGCTCCAGCAACGTTCCAAAGGCTAATTAATAGGATTTTGAAAGATTTTATCAACAAAATATGTGTGGTATACTTGGATGATATACTTATATTTTCTATAAGCTTTGCCGAACATATTGAAAGCATTAACAAAATTTTGTGTAAGTTACGGGTGGCTCAATTAAAAATACAAATAAATAAATGCAAATTTTTTTTCAAAAGAGACTCTTTATTTAGGCCATGTTTTGACACCCGAAGGTGTAAAACCAAATCAAGAAAAAGTGAAACATATATTGGGTCTAAAGATTCCAAAAACTATCAAACAAATTAAATCATTTTTAGGTATGTGTGGTTATTACCGGAAATTCATTAGGGATTTTGCGAATGTGGTACACCCCATGGTAAAATTTCTGAAGAGATAACCACGTAGCAGACTTTCTAAGTAGGATAAATACTGATACACAAGAAATAAATTTAGGTAGTTATGATAGCTCAAATTCTTTATATAATAACGCAAACGATGATTCATTGACAGTGCATTCTCAAGAAGAGGACTTAAATAATCATATAGAAATTTTAGAGACAGTGGTTAACAGATTTCCGGTACAAATTATATTAACAAATTCAAAAACAAAAGATTTTGAAATAATGAACAACAAGAAGAAATTATATATTAATTCAGCAGATCTTAATAAGGATTTAGGAGAAATATTGCAACGAAATTTAACAAGTGGCAAAGTAGGAATTTACACAGATCTCGATGATCACAAATATAATATTTTACAACAAAAAATTATAGAGTTATATGAACATGAGCCAAATATAAAATTTTATAGATGTTCTTATAATGCAAAGTATATGAGTTCAGAGGATGAAACATTTAAACAAATACACATGTATCACAGATATGAAACTGGACATACTGGTATTAACGAAAATTACCAAGGCCTGAAAAAATATATATATTATCCAAATTTAAAAACTTTAATTCAAAAATATATTAATAACTGTGATGTTTGTAATAAAGTAAAGTATGATCGCAATCCGATAAAACCTAAATTTGTTTTAACTGAAACACCAAAAGATATAAACCAAATTATTCATATGGACGTTTATACTAATACGAAATCTAATTTTTTAACTTTTATAGATCGATTTTCCAAATTTGCTACCGCTTATTACCTTGAGGACAGAAATAACCAAACAATAATTGAGAAATTAAGACAGTATAAATCACAAAAGGGTTATTTCAAAGTTCTGATAACGGATAACGAGTTTAAAGGTGTAAATATAAGAGACTACCTAAGGACAGAGAATATAAGTTTACATTTGACAAAAGCGAATAATCATACGGGTAACGCCGATATTGAGCGGTTACATAATACACTTACAGAAAAAATTAGAATGCTAAATATTGAAAATAATCCATTGAGCATTAAAGAAAAGTTAAACAAAGCAATTGAATATTATAACAACTCATATCATTCCATTACTAAAGAAAAACCAATTAGCGTAGAATCGGGAAATTGTAATAAGAACAATGTACATATAAATATCATCAATGAAAAAA
>NW_023458571.1:5340657-5342580 GCF_013731165.1 Rhagoletis pomonella
AAATTGTAATAAGAACAATGTACATATAAATATCATCAATGAAAAAATAAGATATTTAAACAAAAGAAATTTGAATAGAGAAAATTATACAGAATATAGAAAAGAATGCTATATCAAAAATTATAAAAATGTTCGACATAAAGAGCAATCAAAATTTATAAAAGGTGATTTGCAAAATGTACATATTAAAAATATTAAAAGGAAAATAAGTATGCTGATAAATTTAATATCCAAGACAGTAATTTAGCATAAACATTATATTCATTATCATTCGTTAAAATATTTAATTGCTGTTAAAATACACAATTTATTATGGATTTAATCGTATCACTAAATTTTGTTTTTGGTTTAACTTGGCATATCATCAACTTTAACGAGGGGGAAGTTATGTTACTGTTTATTTTTACTACTATAATATTATTAATTTTACTCAGCAGTTTCTAAATTTAAGTATTTATTGTTTTCCAATGTTTGTCAAGTTTTTTCAGTCTTTAGATTCATTTTATAATAAAAAGATCCCAAACTGTTAAGCTACGATTTTATTATTTAACTCGCGCTCGTGGTAGACCCGAGGCGCTGACCAGAGCAGCAGCCTACAAAAGCGCTAAGAAAGCACTTGGGGCCGAGATACAGAAGAGTAAACGGAAATGCTGGAAAGCGCTATGTGACGAAGTGGATCGCGATCCCTGGGGCCAGGGATATAAAATAGTGATGAAAAAACTCCATACATCATCACAGGCGATGGATGAGGCCCGAGTTAAGAATATAGTGGATGCGCTATTTCCCACACACCCACTAATAGCCGACACAGTGTTCGTCGAGGAGCAAGCCGAGGCACCACTGTTTTCGACAGACGAGCTGAAGCTAGCCCTGCGAAGCATGAAAGCCGGCAAGGCTCCAGGCCAAGATGGCATACCAGCGGAGGCAATCAGGTTAGCAGCGGAAACGAGCCCTGATCTTCTGCTTAACATGTACAACAGCTGCCTTAGGGCCCGGGTTTTCCCAAGCCAATGGAAGAAGGCGAGACTGGTGCTTATACCCAGGGGCAAAGGGGACCCAAACTCTCCTTCATCCTTCCGGCCACTCTGCATGCTAGACACAGCAGGCAAAATGATGGAGAGTCTGCTCAAAATACACTTTACGTCAGCCATAGAAAGCGAGGGAGGCCTTTCACCCTGACAACATGGCTTCAGGAAGGGACACTCAACTATAGGAGCAATTGGCGAAGTAGTCGAGGCGGTACATAAGGCCGAAGAAGCCTGCCACCAGGCGCGGCCAATAGTGCTGCTAGTCACACTGGACGTCAAGAACGCCTTCAACTCGGCAAGATGGGACGATATGCTGGAGGCCTTGGAACGGTCATTCAAGGTTCCAACATACTTGCTAGATATGATCCGGGACTACCTCAGAGACCGTTGGCTTTTGTACGACACAACACAAGGTCAGAGAAAGAGACGTATAACCGGCGGAGCGGCACAGGGGTCTGTACTTGGCCCGGACCTCTGGAACGCCACGTATGACAGTCTGTTGCGCACGGAAATGCCGGAGAGCGCCTTCCTTGTCGCCTTCGCGGACGACGTGGCAGCCGTCATAACAGCAAGAAATGTCCAGCTAGCACAGCTCAAGCTAAACCAGGTCATGCTTAACGTCAGTGGATGGATGAGCGATCACGGTCTGCAATTGGCTACAGCCAAAACGGAGATCGTGCTCCTCACCAGGAAACGGATCCCAACAATTATAAATATAATGGTTGGACCTCAACTCGTGACGACTTCTAGGTCCACAAAATACCTAGGGGTGAAGTTTGACAGCAAACTCACATTCTGGGAACACATCCATGGAGTATGTGAAAAAGCTGCGAAGAGCACGGCGGCTCCGGTGCTCCTGTACGGGGCAGAAATATGGGCTGACGCATTGAAAGTC
>NW_023458571.1:5342680-5350138 GCF_013731165.1 Rhagoletis pomonella
TGTTATCCTCTATTTTATTGCTTTTATGTATTGGAGTTAACTTTTTGTGACCATATTGAAATATTTAATTACATAACCTTTATACATATTATGTATATATATGCATAAATTACACGGATCTTTATTTTTCTTTGTTATATATATATTTTTTTTTGCAAAAATTTGTATTTAAAATATTCTCTTTTTTTTTAATTGTCCTTTAAACGTATTCCTCTGTTCGGGTTTCCTTTCTTTGACTGCGCCAGTTAAATAATAAAATCGTAGCTTAACAGTTTGGGATCTTTTTATTATAAAATGAATCTAAAGACTGAAAAAACTTGACAAACATTGAAAAACAATAAATACTTAAATTCAGAAACTGCTGAGTAAAATTAATAATATTATAGTAATAAAAATAAACAGTAACATATTTGTGCATGCATTTGAAGTATGTCTGTGTGTATGTACAGAGATTGCAAATTTCTGCTAATTTTCGGTTCTTTACTTTTTACTCTTTCGCCCCCTTTGTGCGCGAAATTCTACTCTTCGCCAATCTGGTATCAACAGCTGTAAAAAGTTAAGAAACATGCCTAGTGCTCCGCAGTGGAATTCGGACAAAACGCTACGCAAAATTTATGTCGCCATATTAATGTCGCCAGTTAATTGAGTCTTTACAAAAAGATTTGCAGATAATTGCAACTGAAATGGATTACATATTAATCCTAACTAGTACATATAGAAATAATTAGTGCTATGACACAACAAAAAGGTCGCAAAGGAAAAAAAAAAAATTGTCCATTGAATTAAGTAAAGCGCGGAAAAAATACTAATTTCTTTGAACTAAATAGTTGTGTATACTGGACGGAAAATCAAGTAATGTAATGACATTTTCAACAATTAGACATATGCCTCTTATAAACAACACTCTAAGGGTGTAGTATTAGTAATAAATATAAAAAACGGCAAAATGTGCCCATCGCCAATTTAATTTTTTCGCCGAAATTACATAATTTAATTTTTTCGTCGTAAAGTGTATGGAGTGCGTATATGGGCAAAAAAAATACACGAAATTAAGTTGAATACGTTTCCACAAAAATTGTTAACCGTCGTAAAATCTTAAACATAACATTTTTTATGTAAAATAAAGATGGCTGTGGACAATTTCTAACCACAAACCGAAATATTTTTATACTGATAAAAAATATACTATATAATTAGCATCATCCCCCCCCTATTCTCTATCTTTTTATCCGGCATATTCTTTGTTCATTCAAAAGTCCAAACATTGCCATTATTTATAGAACACAACTTCATTCATGTGGCTGCCTCAGCTGGCTACACAGTAGTGCATCCTATTAACCCAGTTTTCCAAAACCTTGGTGACGGTTTGTGGCTCTATCTCCCGAATCGCTTGCTCGACATTTGCCTTAAGGGTCTGAATCGTGAATGCATTCTTCGTATACATCAGTCGTTAACGAACCCCCAAAACAATAAAGGCCGGTCCACATAGAACTTTCGCGTTGGCTTAGGCGTTGGCGTTGGTTTGACAGAACGCACGTTAAAAGTATGCTTGCTACAATGAACGCTTGGCAGCGAATCCTTGGGCCACTAAATTAACATACTAACGACAGATAAATTAATATTTCTTATCAATAATTGCATTAAAAACGATATTTCTTGCCTGCACTTTATTAAAAAGGAAAAATATTTCACATAATTTTATTTATTTGCAACAGCTGACGAGCGACGCACGCGAAAAGTTGAGAGTTGGCCATCTTTTTGCTTTGTGTTGGCGTGAGCGTTGTAAAATTTTGGCTATGTGGACGGCTGCATTTGAATTCATGTATTCATAGTCAGCTGTTGAAGCGACGCCAACGCCAACGCAACGCCAAAGTTCTATGTGGACGGGCCTTAAGTGTAACGGCGTCAAATCCCAGCTCAGAGGTGGCCAATTGACATCGCCGAGACGGCTGAAAACATGATTACCGAACTTGGCTCGTAAAAGATCGATGGTGGCATAGGGTGTGTGTCATGGCTCGCTAACCTTGCTGAAACCAAAAATCGCCCAAATACATGTCTTCAATTTGCGGCCACAAAATTATTGACAAATGATACCACCGCTCCAAAATCCGCACCAAACTTTCACTCTTTGAGGATGCATTAGCTTTTCGACGATCACGGGCGGGTTTTCCAATTCCCAGAGCGGCAGTTTGCTTGTTAACATAGCAGCCAAGCTGAAAATGAGCTTCGTCAGAAAAGATGATTTTTGGAGCAAAATCGTTGTCAAATAACTTTGCATTTCCTAACGTTCTTGAAAGCGTAAAGCTCTACCCAGAATTACAGCGGACGACGGTAAAACGGTCGGCGGTAAGCGAACAGCTGTATAGTTTCCGCAGTAAAATCTGTCAGAGTAAACACAATTGCCGCGCACGACGGTTTCAGTCAGTTGTCATTTAGATTTGAAAATTATCATTAAAATTAAATATTTTTTTGGTACGTGCGTGTATGTACTTAGATTTGCTGCAAATATATACGGATTAAAACATTGCCAAACTTGTGAAAATTACTACAATCAACACTCAATCAACATTGTGCCATCCGCGCTGGGCGGTAAAAATAGAAATAAATTTAAATCAACCGAAACGTCGACGGGAAGATGGCCGAGAATAATTTAACTCTGAGTATATTAACTACACTATCTGCGTACGGAGATATCTTTAAATCTCTTCTTATAATATCAATTAAGAAGAAGAATATCCTTAAACTCTCAAAATTGGCCAACATTTTTCCAACTTCTTTCCAACCTTTGAGAAATTCTTGATTCTGAAGTAAATATACAACATTTTTCTTCAAAAATTTTTCCAAGGTTTGGCTAAAAGTTGAATAAAGTTTGAATTCAAATTGATATCATGGATTTTCACAAGTGTAGAACTTAGATTATTTTGCATACAAAAAAATGTGCCCTTTTGTTAGAGAACGAGTAGGTTCTCCAATTGAGGTACGCTTGAAAATCAACATTGGACCTTGGAATTTGTATTGGATCTCCACTTGATCTCCAACCCAAATGTGTATTGGGTTCCAACAATTTTGTGCTAGGCGAGAAAAAAACGAAAAGTCACACTTCCTTGCCTTTAACTATTAAAAAGGCTTCCGAATACATAACTTCGAGGGCTAGAGTGAAATCGATTATGATAACATTGTGCAGCTTTAGCCAAAATTTATGGCCGATGCTTGCGTGAAAATATCTATAAAAAAATTTCTTAAATGGGTGAACTTTCCAATTTTCAAAGTAACTATGTATGTAAGCGGTTAGTTATCTGGATAATTTCAGAGTAACTGTAATTGAAATTTATTCATTATCTGCTAATTGGGTAATTCCGAATATTCACACTTTGTAAACACACTTTTTAAACACTACCTTCAAATAAATACATATGTACGTACAAACCATTGTCTAGCAAATGCCCAAAAGTTGCCCTGATTTATATCTGCATTGACCTCTGATTTCATTGCATTTCCAGTGAACAAAAAAAATCGTCAGAACAATTTGTAGAATTAAGTAGAATTAGCACTTTGTGCACTGACTGCACAATAGCTCAGCATTTGAGCATAATCCTTCAGCGCACTTGTGCACTAATCCACATTTGAGGACGACTCTTGATTTTTGGAAAAGATTTTCATTTTTGCCACTTAAATAAATATTGACTTTGAGGTTTTAGCTGGATAAGTTAGTTGACAGTGCAAATTTACTTATGCATTTAAGAGTATGTATGTAGATATTTTTGTAGTACATTTCAATTCTTTTTCTAACCATACTGGCGCCGAGAACCAACGATCACTACATCTCCTCATCAGAATTCTTTTTCTGGACTTCAGCAGTGATCGAGCTCGCTTCATCGATGTGAAAAGTCAGAAGCGCTAACCACTTAGCTATGCTATTCACATTTCTTTCGAAGTAAAATATTTAGGTGTAAACCTAGATAGCTAGATTTTATGGAAGTTTCGCGTTGGGCAAAGGACCTCCCAATGGTGGGGTCAGCCACCTAAATGAATCCTTTGGATGTAAACCTCACCCAATCAATAACGTGGGAAATCTGCTTGCCAAACTTCAAAGAACGATGACAGCATGCTGTACGGGAGCTTTCCTTACAACACCTGGGTCTACTCTGGATGCACTGCTAAACCTATCAGCGGAATGCCCTTAAGGCTACCTGTACGCTTAAAAGAAATGGATGCTCGAATTATACAGTGTAGAGTGAGGCGAAAATTTGTGAAGGCAAAGATTTAGACTTGAGATATTTACTTACGGCTCCAAAACTCACGCAGGGTCAGGATCTAGAGTCTATATCGAAAGTAACAAGATAAAATCTTCACTACACTCCAGGGGAACATGCCTCGGTATTTCAAGCAGATGTAATGGCAATCTTCAAGCCAATGGAGTACGTTGTGAAGAATAGGCGGAGAAGTAGGGGTTTACGCGTCCGTAATGACAGCCAAACTTCGCTCAATGCATTGGCCAGCCCTCTAACTACTTCTAGACTGGTTCGGCAATGCAAGTCTTGTCTAAGTAATGTAGCAAAACATAACGAACTAATTTATCTCTGGGTGCAAGGTCACTCGGGAGTACCTGGTAATTAGGCATCTGACCATTTGGCCTGAGGGAGCTCGGACCAGGTATTCCTCGGTCCCACCTTCGGCCATCGATGCCACCGTCAGAAACTGTGTGAATATTTCGGTCAGCAATTACTGGGAGGCTTCGAGAGGTAGGTCGGCAAAACTTATGTTACCCTCAATCTCAGTATTGGCTTTTATTGAGCAGATAGGGCTGCAGACAACTTGTGGGGCTTGTTGAAGGAAGAGAAAGATCTCCTCTGCATTGGAAAGACTAATTAGAGGACTTGATTTAACTTGTAGTTTCTAATTGGCGTCCGTTAGCATTAAAGAGAAATTACGAGCGTGCTTTATTGGGCTTATTAAGTAGAAAATATTCACCGCTGCTGCTCTCAAAACCGGCATGCATTCAAAACTATCATCGCAACCAAATGATATTTTTGTAATAAATAACACGAAATTTCTTTATTGACAATTAAAAAAAACATTTACTGCAATCGAATGAGCGGTGGCAACAATGCATCCAACTGTTCACTAATTTCCATAATAACCATTCAAAATTTTAGTTGTATGACTATTTATAACTCACTGCTACTGGTTTCTTTTGATAAAAATTTTAATTTTAATTTCTATGCGAGTTTTCATTCCATTTTACTTCTTTTTATTGTAATTATGTACTCGTATTATAGCACAAATCGACTTGGTAATTAATGAATTGGCAATTAAATTTGTGTAACCCGCAAAGTCTGACAAGACTAGATAGCGACTACTAACACATTCTTAATTTAGGCGGCGGTTACAGTTCATACATACATACATACATAGTTCACTTTGAACGGCAGGTAGCTAACGCACCCACTGAGAGAGCAGACAAAGGTTAAACGCACCAAAAATGCGAGTAGAGCTTGCAAATGAAGTTTGTGCGGCGGCTGCATTTAGATTTTCTTTTTTTTTTTTTTAGTCAAAGCCGCTGTTCGTGCGCAAGCTCAGTGGGACGGTGGATAAAGGCTCTGTTATGCATACTTGGCATTGCATGCACTGCTATACCATTTTTACGTAGAAATCAAAAACCAACAGACTTTTACGTATGTAATGCTGTGCGTTGGGTAACCGCTTACACGCGAAGCTCATTTAACAGATTCCTTATGTGACAACTCTCAAGCAATGCCAAGTATGCATAACGGAGCCTTAAGTCGCTGCCGCAAATGTAGTAGCAAGTTAATTTTCGGTAGCGTAAAAAAATTAACAACAAAAAACGTATGATAATTTGAAAAATATAAAAAAAAACTTGCGCCGAAGATTAATTGAGTGTGTTAGTACGGGAGCTTTTCTTCTGTGATGTTCTTTTGTTATTTTTTATATAGATCGCCGTAACCGGTTATTTAGTTTGATTAAAATATGAATTGTAAATATGTAGGAAAAAAGCGAACAGGGGTAGGAGTGCCGGTATGTCTACTCGGTTGGTCAAATTAATGAAGTTTAAGTGAGAGAAAAATTGGTTTCTTTACTCACTTCATATAGTTAGGAGTAAAGGTCTGCAAATATACCAGCAGAAATACTCTTCACATGTGTACATGAGTAAATGGAACATAAATTTTAGAGTACTAAAAAAGATGGGAAGAAAAAAAGAGAACATCATAAATTTGAATAACTGAGCAATGTTACTCAACAGTGCTCTGCTACATAAAACACTGTTTCGCTTTTCCAAAACACTTGAGTATGTTGATTGAATTCAGCAGTATTTGAAAACTTCATAGGAAGTATACGAATACTTATGAAAATTTTTCTTTCAAAATGTTATCATTTAACATAATGTTAAGAAAATTCATAGATTTTATTTTCATTGTCGAATTTGATTCGTTGAAGAAAGGGGGCTTATTTTATTGTTTCGCGCAATTAGGGTTTAGCCAGAGAACGTTTATAACTGAGAAGGCGCATTTTCTCTGTGAACTAATTTCTGCCAGAAATTTTGGGGTGCAGTCGGCCAAATATACCACACGTCGACGAGTGCACCACTCGACCGACGGTGTCGGTAGAGAAGTGTCGGCTGCCACCATACCAAAAATTTTTCCGTGCCACCACACTTTGAGCAAATTTACCATAGTTCAAAGTAAAATGAAAAAATAAGAACGAAAAAGGAAAGAGGAACAGAAATATAATAAGCACTGGGCAGAGGGGATGCTTGCGGAGGCAGGCGCGTGCTTGTGTCGGATCAAAACAAACTCTAAAATAAAAATGGTAGTCAGAACGACAAGTGTACAAAAGAAGCGGGGAAACGGGGAAAGGAGCGGGCTTTTGTACATTTGCTTGCTTGCCGAAAATATGATATTTGCGTGAAATCGATTTGCTGGTTGCAAATTCATTTTTGCAAACATGTATGAATTTTTCTGTTTCAGCTATGTTGATGAGATTTTCTAAGTCAATTTTTTCGACTTTTTTCCGCAATTATCTAAAGTCATGTAAAGTGGAACTTTTTCAATAAAACTATTTCATTACAATTTAATGAAACATATGTATGTATGTATGTATATATTTACTTATGCACATACACATATATACGTACATACATATATGTACATATCTATGAATTGTAGCAATTCATTAAATTGCATTAGTGTATGCATGCGCAGTCGGCTAATTTTTACATTTCCATTTGCCGACGGCATTTTGCATGCGCAAGAATTTCCTGTTGCTAAAAAATTGATGTACAAATAAAAGCGTTGTAAAAATATACTTACGTATGCAATACAATTATGTTGACATTATGTTATGTTATTAATTATGTTGTTTATACAGAACGTAGAAAAATTCAACAAATGTTGATCTAAATTTTCTAATTTTTAATCGAATGGCCTTATTCATTAAAAA
>NW_023458571.1:5350238-5352860 GCF_013731165.1 Rhagoletis pomonella
ATTTTTGCAAACATGTATGAATTTTTCTGTTTCAGCTATGTTGATGAAATTTTCTTAGTCAATTTTTTCGACTTTTTTCCGCAATTATCTAAAGTCATGTAAAGTGGAACTATTTCAATAAAACTATTTCATTACAATTTAATGAAACATATGTATGTATGTATGTATATATTTACTTATGCACATACACATATATACGTACATACATATACATATCTATGAATTGTAGCAATTCATTAAATTGCATTAGTGTATGCATGCGCAGGCGGCTAATTTTTACATTTCCATTTGCCGACGGCATTTTGCATGCGCCAGAATTTCCTGTTGCTAAAAAATTGATGTACAAATAAAAGCGTTGTAAAAATATACTTACTTATGTAATACAATTATGTTGACATTATGTTATGTTGTTTATACAGAACGTAGAAAAATTCAACAAATGTTGATCTAAATTTTCTAATTTTTAATCGAATGGCCTTATTCATTAAAAATTTTTTAACTTATTTTAGTTGCCGGGCTGTTTTCAATGCAACAAATCGCAGTTTTCTAGGTGCCTTAGTCCGCAACAAAAAATCATTAAAAATCTACGCGATTTTTTAGCCGCTTAAAACTTGCACTTGCTTTTCTACATATCTATCATTCTAAAAACTGAGATTAAAAATCACAAAATTTAGACGAAAATTTGTTGAATTTTTCTAAATTTTGTATAAAGTTTGACTTATGTGGTTTCGATTAAAGCATGAACCATATTTTTATAAAAAAATAACAAAAAAATGTTTACTTGAAAAAACATTGTAAATATTATACAAAAAAGAACCATGCAATCACTTTTGATTGCCCGTGTATGTACGTATGTGTGTCTAACAAGTTATGACTTCTTATCAAAATACCGATATTAACTAATAAACTTAATATTATATCGTACAAATGTGTTTGTAAAATTAATTTCATTAAAATTATTTCTGCAATCAAATTTTCTATTCATGCAAAAAGCCAAACGCATAAATATGTACGTATGTACACATTCATTTGTAAATATGTAGATATGTAATGTATGTATGTAACATATATATGTACATACAAATGTGCGATTGGTCGGCTTTCGTCTTCCCCTCGCCGCTCCCATCCGCACACAAATTATTCAATTTCTGGGAATCGACACCAGATTGGCACGTGCGCGAAAATATTAACCCTACATTCACGAAATATTTAGATTTTCGCATAAGTTTGCATTTAATAAAGCAATACTCGTACATTTTGTATGGAGAATAATATTAATTAATTTAAAATTCTGCATGTAACCATGTTCTCGACGATATATGTAACTTTCATAAAGATTAACCATAAAAATTGTGCTTCATTAACAGTTGCAACCAGCTGAAACCAAAAAAACTATGTCCGCTAAATGGGTTAAAGACCAACTGGAATTGACATTTTTTACACGCATACATGCATACATTCATATACACATGTACAGTGGAGTAGCACTAGGTTGAACATTGCATTGCTTGTACTTTGATGTGTTTGAATCTTTTATGGTACTGAAGATTTGCTTAGGGATGAAAAATATTAAAAATCGTTCGTGCATATATGTAAATATATTTTTATAAACGCTTGGAAGTCCAGAAATTTTAAATATTAAAAAATAAATAAAATAATTTTTTTGTATATATATAAATTTTGTTCAAGGCACATTGACCCACCTGTACAAAAATTGTGGCGCGGCATGGACAAAAATTTTACAATTTCGGACCGAAAAATATGAAAACGAGCTAAGTTGCCACGTTACATCTGTGAACTTCCGATAAAACCACATATGTTTGTGATTTTACAAGTTTTGATTTTATTTAAAAAAAATTAATGTATTTTGCTGCAGAAAACATACACTTTTATTTAATGTTTATTAAAATGACACTTTAAAATACTAGTTAATGATTGAAATATTGGTATGGAACAGAGAAATAGAGTGTTTTGTCAAAAATTACTAAAAATTACCAAAAATTGCCAAGATTCGAGATAACTTATTTTACTGGATATAGAGAAATAATTGCCAATTTTCACTTGGCTGGCCGAGATTTCTTCATTTTAAGATTTCAGAATTTTTGTGTCGGATTGACAAAGTTGCGCTTGTTGGTGATGAATTTGCGGGGAGATGTGCTGCGGTTGTTTTTATGAATGAATTTACTTGGCCTTGAGAAATATGCAAATGCGTTTATGAATGAAATAGTTATTGTTGTATTTGAGTATACGTGTAATTATGTGCATATATATGTATGTATGCTGCCGTGATTTGTACATATGTACATTTATATGCATGTTCGTAGTTTTTTTTTGGCAGTAATATGCACATACATATATATGCATGCAAAAACGTTATCAATTAATGGAGCATGTACATACGTATGCGTAGAAAATGCATTTTCATTTGACTCCAAAACTATTGGGGCATATTAGTAGACGAAATAAAGTCGACTCTTAAGTTAAAGTTTGTCAGCCCCAAATAAGAAGAAAGTTAGTATGTATGTACATACATATATGTAATATTATGTGCATGTGCAAGAACGTTATCAATAAATGGTTTTGGAGTATGTGTATTGGGTACATATGTACATATGTAAGTAT
>NW_023458571.1:5352960-5354299 GCF_013731165.1 Rhagoletis pomonella
TAGCCCATTCAATTCTAGTCTGAAGAAGTGCAAGTTTCAAGCTGCTAAAAAATTCCGTTGATTTTTGGCAATTTTTTTTGCTGGCACTGTCCCCATATAAAAGAAAATTGTCGAACATACTTTGTATGGAAAAAACGTAAAACACCTTCAACCGAAAAAATTCTCAAAAATCAACGGAATTTTTTAGCAACTTGAAACCTGCACTTCTTCAGACTAGAATTGAATGGGCTACAAAACTGCATACCAACATATTTTCTAAAGATTCTGGTTAAATAGTTTGAAATTTTGGTGAAAGTTTGCAGAATTTTTATAATTTTTGTACAAACTTGAAAATGTAAATTTATATGGTGTTTGTTGTATTACCAGCTAGGCTTTTACAAAAAAATACGAAACATTAAATAAACTAAAGACAAATAGCCAAAACAGGTTAAAATATCCCACTCCTATTATTTTGTGGACAACTGTATATGATAAAAACATAAAATTACCTTATAAATGAAAAGCATAAGTATCACATGTATGCGTAGTCCAATTCACGAAATCTTTTCATCGATCTGAGTAAAAACTAAGTGCATAAACTCTATTTCGCGTTAATTGAAATCATGAAATGGTGTTCATTCATTCAGTTTCTACTCAAACGCATGAAATGATTTCATGAATTGGCCTACGCATAATGGTAGTAAATGACAGAATGAATTACAACAAACACATCCTTTTGACATAATAGCTCTGATCCAATACTTTTCATGAAAAATCCTGTAAAACTGTCAAACAGCAAAATTACTCTCTGAAGTGAGAGTAAAAAGTGAGTAACAGCAAAAAGTACGGGAACAAAAAACCATTTTTTCCTGTAAAAACGTCAACCAGTGATCGCTTGACACTTTTCATGATTTTACCAGAAGAAAAAGTTCGGGTTAAATCTTGCAACTTCATTCTCTACCCAACTCTCCAAAAGTCGCTCTCATTTACAGGATTTTGGAGTACGGGAACATTTTTCCTGCAACTTCCTGCAAGTTCGTATAAAATCCTGTAAGTTCATGGAGTACTGGATCAGAGCTAATGCAAGCCGAAAACGTTGGTTCAAAGCAATCCGCGATCAAGTTGGACGCTTTGCCCACAAACATTGCAATTTTGCGAGCAGTCTCATTGTTAAATCTCATTTTTACAATTTCATAGTTTCGGCTTACATTTATAAAATTCAACGAAAGCACGTACCTATTTCGGCTGAGTTATCCGTTTTCGGTTATTTAGTGTACAAAATAAACGCAAATTAAATGAGTTTGCACAACATGGCCATTAATGTAGCGATAAGTTGCACAACTTGCCAGAAAATCCAAAT
>NW_023458571.1:5354309-5354717 GCF_013731165.1 Rhagoletis pomonella
AGCTCATCATTCTCCTTGTTTCCTTTTTTAATCAGCCCTATTCTGCATTTCGATTACGTTCTCGCATTCCGCTCCGCAAGAATCGAACTTAGGTATTCTACGTTACGATCGAATCGAAAGAGGAAGAGAGAAAACATCTTTCGAAATCAGCTGTTTGCCTAGGAGTGTGTGAAATCGAAACAAAACAAAGAAATATTTGCCACCAAACTATAGCAGCTTATGAAGTTAAAGTTTGTAAATATTTTAAAATAACTAAATATATCTAGCATCACTGTAATTTAAAAACAGGGTTCGGAAATTCTCACTCACATTCTCTCACGTTCGCGATCGATAATATTCCAAGTCTATTTTTGCATTCTTATATCGCGAGTGAAAAATGCAAACAAATTTATCATCTCTCACATTCGG
>NW_023458571.1:5354817-5358138 GCF_013731165.1 Rhagoletis pomonella
AATCTTTTAAAAAGCCTATTTTGACGATTTTTTAGTCGCTTTAGATCCTTGTTGTGCCATGGTAACTTTATGTCTGGGTTGTATGAAAGATAAAAAAATTTGGATTTTCTGGCAAGTTGTGCAACTTATCGCTACATTAATGGCCGTGTTGTACAAACTCATTTAATTTGCGTTTATTTTGTACACTTAATACACGAAAATGGATAACTCAGCCGAAATAGGTACGTGCTTTCGTGAATTTTATAAATGTAAGCCGAAACTATGAAATTGTAAAAGTGAGATTTTACAATGAGACTGCTCGCAAAATTGCAATGTTTGTGGGCAAAACGTCCAACTTGATCGCGGATTACTTTGAACCAACGTTTTCGGCTTGCATTAGCTCTGATCCAGTACTCCATGAACTTACAGGATTTTACACGAACTTGCAGGAAAAATGTTCCCGTACTCCAAAATCCTCCAAAATCCTGGAAATGAGAGCGACTTTTGGAGAGTTGGGTAGAAAATGAAGTTGCAAGATTTAACCCGAACTTTTTCTTCTGGTAAAATCATGAAAAGTGTCAAGCGATCACTAGTTGACGTTTTTACAGGAAAAATGGTTTTTTGTTCCCGTACTTTTTGCTGTTACTCACTTTTTACTCTCACTTCAGAGAGTAATTTTGCTATTTGACAGTTTTACAGGATTTTTCACGAAAAGTATTGGATCAGAGCTATTATGTCAAAAGGATGAGTTTGTTGTAATTCATTCTGTCATTTAATACCATTATGCGTAGGCCAATTCATGAAATCATTTCAGAAACTGAATGAATGAACACCATTTCATAATTTCAATTAACGCGAAATAGAGTGTATGCACTTAGTTTTTACTCAGATCGATGAAAAGATTTCGTGAATTGGACTACGCATACATGTGATACTTATGCTTTTAATTTATAAGGTAATTTTTTGTTTTTATACATACTCTTGCTACCACATGAATGTATGAATTGATAATAATATATGAATTCGCCTTGGAAGATAGAAAGCGAGTAAGAATAAATGCCGAACCAAGGAATTTGTCTTCATTCAACTTAAATAAATGCATTTAGCAAACAAAAGTGCGTATGTTACTTAGTGCCTTGGTAATGTCGAATTCGTAAGGATCTATATATGCATTATAAACATTTTCATTTATTTGTTAAACATACAATTACTTCCTTTACAACACGGTCCTATGGATGCCAGAAGCGCGAGTTCATATAAGGTGGTGTTACCGGGAAATGAATAAATAAATTATTGTTTGATTTCTAACCAAACCTATGTATGTAACTCAATCGCCTAATGGTTGTACGGTGTTACGCAAGCATTTTTATTTTCATTAAATGATGTGGGAGTTTTAATTCGATGAAATCCATCATATCAATCAAAAACTGAATTTTGAATTTTTTATTAGTTACGACTTTTTGAATTTCAGCGACGATGTTTGTTAAATCTTTTTGCATTTCAAGTGACGATGTGTAAAGAGACAAAAATTTGTGTAAATCTGTACTGTAAAATTAATTGTTATACGTAGATAACTTGTTTTTGTTGTACTAGCTGTGTTTTTTGGATTTACGAAATGTTATGTTACCTACATTTTTAATAAACCTGACATTGGAAAAAACTAATAAAAAACTTAAAAAAATTTTGGTAGGTTTTGGTTGGTCTTGGTAGGAACTTTTGGTAGGAAATAAAATTTGTTCGTGGCAACACTGATCTGTACTCCGATTTGGTTTATATTCAGAATATGTGTATTACTTATTTAAATTGAAATATATTGAAAATTTTGTTTGTTAAGGTCAAATCTAGCACGTTAGGTAAAAAATGTAGCTAAAAAGCAGGTCGCGGAAAATTTTGGCCGCCTCATATTAGCTCGTTTTGCGATTGTATTTTAAACTGTAAATACTTAAGAAAACGGTTAGCAGAATAAGATCGCTAGAAGGACTTCAGATAGTGGAATTGGATAACTCGAAACTGACTGGAAACAAGCCATGCAATAACGATGCACTGAAAGAAATTGACTGGATGAGAAATATACAGACAGTATAATATCAATTGCAAGATTTCAAAAGACTAAAAAGTAGAAAATAAAATTATAGTTAAAAAACTAAAAGCACGCTTTTATTACAACAAGAACTAAAAAGTATAAAATAATTGATATATATAGCGATTACGTTTAAGAAGAATAGGAAGTTCCCTAACTTGATTTAATTTAACTTTTTTAAATCAGCTAAAAATATGATTAAAGTGATTGGCCCGTAGTCATAGACAAAATAAAGTCCACTGTAAAGTTTGTTGCACTTTTTTTACAGATATCCCATTGAAAATTATGTCAAAAAGCTGCAACAAACTTTACAGTGGACTTTATTTTGACTATGACTACGGGCCAATCACTTTATTCCTATTTTTAGCTGATTTAAAAAAGTTAAATTAAATCAAGTTAGGAAACTTCCTATTCTTCTTAAACGGAATCGCTATATATATCAATTATTTTATACTTTTTAGTTCTTCTTGTAATAAAAGAGTGTTTTTAGTTTTTATACCCGAGCGCACTGGTGCACAAGGGTATTATAACTTTGTTCACATAACGGTTGTTTGTAACAGGCAAAACGAATCGAGGTAGATATAGACAAATGTATACATAAATGATCAGGATGAAAAGAGAAATCGATTAACCGGTGACTGTCTGTCCGTCCGTCCGTCTGTGCACACGGTAAAAATTAAGATATCTTAACGAAACTTGGTACTTGTACTTCTTTCTGGCATAGGACGGATGGTATTGAAAATGGGCAAAATCGGACTATAACCACGCCCACCTCCCATATAACGGTAATTTTCAGAAATACAAAAACTGCGATATTTTAGTAACTACTGAAGATTATTCACTCAAAATTTATATTTACAATACTTTTAAGAGGAAAAATAAGAATATTATAAATTTTTGAAAAATGGGCGTAGCCACGGCCACTTATGGTTACATGTGTATATCTTGGCAACGGCTACACCGATTTCTTCCAAACTTGGCACAGTTGTTGGCCTTGGTGCAGCATACCAAATGGCCGAACATTTTTTAAAATAACCACGCCCACATCCTATATAACGGTAATTTGGAGAAATACGAAATCTTTGATAAATCAGTAAATATTAAAGCTACGTTATTCAAAATTCATGCTTGCAACAACTCTTTACCAAGAAATACGTTTCTTATAAAATTTTGGAGAGTTCGCCGATCGAAAAATATTGATTTTCAAGAATTCCATACCATTTTACGAAAAGTTGTTTTTTCCCCATATAAAATACATGGAA
>NW_023458571.1:5358238-5360362 GCF_013731165.1 Rhagoletis pomonella
TGTGTTGACTCGATCAAGAGGAAGATCCGCCATAATATGTTCAGCTATAAAAGGCTTAGCTCGAAAACAGACTGCGCATTTACTCACTGTACTTGAGACAGTTTTCCGACCTCCGATTGGCCAGTAATGCAGGCGAATGTTGGCCAGCAATGCGCGAGGACCGGCATGTAAATTGCGTCTATGGAAGTGCATGATGATTGCATGAGTTACCGGATGGCTTCTAGGCAATATCTGTGTTCGTATGGAAAAGTAGCTTATGTCGAAAGGCTGGCTTTAGTATAAATCGGCATTCGCAGCATACGATTGCGAATGACTTACGGGCGCTAAGCCGTTAAACAACTTTTAGCAAATAAACGTGCAAGAAATAGTTCCGATACTAGCAAGTCAATATTCTTTTTAAGTCTCATCAAAAAATTCCTTGTCGTTTAAAAAATAAAGGGAATGCCGCATTATACTAAAGCCGGCCTTTCGACATAAGCTACTTTTCCATACGAACACAGATATAATGGGATGTTGACCATCGAAGTCCAAAGCTGAGTTTTTGAGTCGTCCACCTACACTTACTAATGCTTCGTCGTCAATAAATGGAGATAGAGATGAAATGCAGCTGTTTGGCTTTACCCGTTCACAACTTTTCAAGGCATTGTAGTCATCCGAAAGATTAGCCATTTGAATTGTTCGTAAAAGCAACTTTGTTCCCTGTTGAATATGATCAACTGTTAATCCGTTATGTCGGATCCTATGCATGAATTTGTAGATATAGCCGAAAACGTGCTATAGTTTTGCGAACGAGTTGACATATTTGCAACGAAGTGTCATGTCAGCGCATTGAGGGACTATCAGTAGGACCTTCTTGCGAAGCTCGGGGAGATCTTTCACTACACTACAAGTCAATGGCCATTTGCTTCGACCTTCAGCTAAAAATTCAGGACCGCGAATCCAAATTGAAGATTCGATGAGCTCACTGGGAGATGCGCCCCTAGAGAGAATGTCAGCTGGATTTAACTTGGTTGGCACATAATTCCACTCCATGCCTGCCGTCAACTTGTATTGCTGCTATGCGGTTTGAAGCAAAGATTTGAAACCGAGATGGCTCGTCGCGGATCCATGCTAGTGCAACTGCGGAATCCGACCAACGAAAAAGCTCGAAGGCTACACACGCATGAACGACATGAACCGGCAGCGCACGCTCTCAACTGGTGGCCTCTTCGAAGGCAATTAATGCATAATGACAGCCGCTTGGCTTCTTTAAGACGTAGTTGTGGCGATAAATTATTAAATCTACTGCAGCTATATATGGAATGGTCTGTGGTGTCGCAGAGAACACAGCCATTTGATGTGTTAGTGGATATAAAAGATTTTCTACTGGAGTTAGTGTTTCTACTATTCTTGCCCACCTGAGATATACGAGTACTTGCTGCAACGGAGTGCTCGACGTTTTCCAACTTTTGGCATCGTTTTTCCAGAAAAGTAGTAAATTGTTCACATGATGGTATGACATCTAAGGGCGCGGTTTCTTCCCACTTAGTCTGAGTTGCACCATCCACCTTTTCAAGTAGCATATGTATGATTATGCCGGCTGCTACTTGCTCCGAGTCTCCAATAGTTAGCAATGCTCGTAAGTTAGCGTTAACTTTATCTGATAGCTCACGTAATTTTACTGCTGAAGATGCTTCAACCCTTTTCAACCCCAGAATCTCAGTGATGTGTGCCTGAAAAATAAGACGCTTATTATTAAAACGTTTCTGGAGTAACTCCAAAGCAATATTATAGTTTAAATCACTGATCTCCAACGAACGGATGGTATCCAATGCAGCACCTTTCAGCGACGTTCGCAAATGCTGCATTTTCTCGACATCAGTGAGATCAGGATCTTTATCGATGATTGTTGTAAACATTGAAATGAAGTCGGTGTATTCCGTGTATACACCACTAAATGTAGGCAACCTTCAGGTGTATGCTCATATCGCATGGTTGAACAAGGTGGCATTTGAGATGAACGCTTTCGAATCTCATGCCGTATACGAGACCGTACTGAAATGAGCAAATCCTCGAAGTTTGAGCGCAGTTCCCCACGAATTTCATCAAAATCAAGCTCCTCGAGTTTGTCATAAATTGAATTAA